>NC_136487.1:76001406-76131406 GCF_053919585.1 Euprymna scolopes | reverse complement strand
CTTTTCGTGTTTTATGTATTTTGTCTGTATTTCTCCTGTCTTTTTGTCTGTATTCCGTCTTATCCGTCCCCCCTCCTGCTACAAAGCTGAACGATGAAAACAAACAATCAAAATGCCGGCAACTAACGAAAAAAAAAATGCCGGAAATTATTCTCTAGAGTAGATAAACTTAGGGCTATATAAAAAAAAAAAAAAGCTAGAATTTTTTTTTTAATTTTTTTTTTTTTTTTTTTTTTTTTTTTAAACAAAAAAAAATGTAAATTAGATATTGTTTACACATAGAAGCGTTACGACTTTTATTCTATAGATAGGCACTCGACCAAGTCATCCGGAAGTAGAAATCTCCTGTCACTCTAGTAAGCCATATGCTAGCTAACAGTTGATAAAAAAAACCGCTGGCGGAATCTCTAGTGCAAAAACGTTAAGTATTTTTATTTTTTATTTTTATTTTTTTATTTTTTTTTCTAAACTAATCCTAAATGTTTTGTTACATTGTTTTAAATTTACTTTTCGTGTTTTATGTATTTTGTCTGTATTCCGTCTTATCCGTCCCCCCCTCCTGCTACAAAGCTGAACGATGAAAACAAACAATCAAAATGCCGGCAACTAACGAAAAAAAAATGCCGGAAATTATTCTCTAGAGTAGATAAACTTAGGACTTTATAAAAAAAAAAAAAGCTAGAATTTTTTTTTTAATTTTTTTTTTTTTTTTTTTTTTTTTAAACAAAAAAAAATGTAAATTAGATATTGTTTACACATAGAAGCGTTACGACTTTTATTCTATAGATAGGCACTCGACCAAGTCATCCGGAAGTAGAAATCTCCTGTCACTCTAGTAAGCCATATGCTAGCTAACAGTTGATAAAAAAACCGCTGGCGGAATCTCTAGTGCAAAAACGTTAAGTATTTTTATTTTTTATTTTTATTTATTTTTTTTTTTCTAAACTAATCCTAAATGTTTTGTTACATTGTTTTAAATTTACTTTTCGTGTTTTATGTATTTTGTCTGTATTTCTCCTGTCTTTTTGTCTGTATTCCGTCTTATCCGTCCCCCCCTCCTGCTACAAAGCTGAACGATGAAAACAAACAATCAAAATGCCGGCAACTAACGAAAAAAAAAATGCCGGAAATTATTCTCTAGAGTAGATAAACTTAGGGCTTTATAAAAAAAAAAAAAGCTAGAATTTTTTTTTTTTTTTTTTTTTTTAAACAAAAAAAAATGTAAATTAGATATTGTTTACACATAGAAGCGTTACGACTTTTATTCTATAGATATGCACTCGACCAAGTCATCCGGAAGTAGAAATCTCCTGTCACTCTAGTAAGCCATATGCTAGCTAACAGTTGATAAAAAAACCGCTGGCGGAATCTCTAGTGCAAAAACGTTAAGTATTTTTATTTTTTATTTTTATTTTTTTATTTTTTTTTTCTAAACTAATCCTAAATGTTTTGTTACATTGTTTTAAATTTACTTTTCGTGTTTTGTGTATTTTGTCTGTATTTCTCCTGTCTTTTTGTCTGTATTCCGTCTTATCCGTCCCCCCCCTCCTGCTACAAAGCTGAACGATGAAAACAAACAATCAAAATGCCGGCAACTAACGAAAAAAAAATGCCGGAAATTATTCTCTAGAGTAGATTAACTTAGGACTTTATAAAAAAAAAAAAAAAGCTAGAATTTTTTTTTTAATTTTTTTTTTTTTTTTTTTTAAACAAACAAAAATGTAAATTAGATATTGTTTACACATAGAAGCGTTACGACTTTTATTCTATAGATAGGCACTCGACCAAGTCATCCGGAAGTAGAAATCTCCTGTCACTCTAGTAAGCCATATGCTAGCTAACAGTTGATAAAAAAACCGCTGGCGGAATCTCTAGTGCAAAAACGTTAAGTATTTTTATTTTTTATTTTTATTTTTTTATTTTTTTTTTCTAAACTAATCCTAAATGTTTTGTTACATTGTTTTAAATTTACTTTTCGTGTTTTATGTATTTTGTCTGTATTTCTCCTGTCTTTTTGTCTGTATTCCGTCTTATCCGTCCCCCCCTCCTGCTACAAAGCTGAACGATGAAAACAAACAATCAAAATGCCGGCAACTAACGAAAAAAAAAATGCCGGAAATTATTCTTTAGAGTAGATAAACTTAGGACTTTATAAAAAAAAAAAAAGCTAGAATTTTTTTTTTTTTTTTTTTTTTTAACAAAAAAAAATGTAAATTAGATATTGTTTACACATAGAAGCGTTACGACTTTTATTCTATAGATAGGCACTCGACCAAAGCATCCGGAAGTAGAAATCTCCTGTCACTCTAGTAAGCCATATGCTAGCTAACAGTTGATAAAAAAACCGCTGGCGGAATCTCTGGTGCAAAAACGTTAAGTATTTTTATTTTTTATTTTTTTATTTTTTTTTTTCTAAACTAATCCTAAATGTTTTGTTACATTGTTTTAAATTTACTTTTCGTGTTTTATGTATTTTGTCTGTATTTCTCCTGTCTTTTTGTCTGTATTCCGTCTTATCCGTCCCCCCTCCTGCTACAAAGCTGAACGATGAAAACAAACAATCAAAATGCCGGCAACTAACGAAAAAAAAAATGCCGGAAATTATTCTCTAGAGTAGATAAACTTAGGGCTATATAAAAAAAAAAAAAAGCTAGAATTTTTTTTTTAATTTTTTTTTTTTTTTTTTTTTTTTTTTTAAACAAAAAAAAATGTAAATTAGATATTGTTTACACATAGAAGCGTTACGACTTTTATTCTATAGATAGGCACTCGACCAAGTCATCCGGAAGTAGAAATCTCCTGTCACTCTAGTAAGCCATATGCTAGCTAACAGTTGATAAAAAAAACCGCTGGCGGAATCTCTAGTGCAAAAACGTTAAGTATTTTTATTTTTTATTTTTATTTTTTTATTTTTTTTTCTAAACTAATCCTAAATGTTTTGTTACATTGTTTTAAATTTACTTTTCGTGTTTTATGTATTTTGTCTGTATTCCGTCTTATCCGTCCCCCCCTCCTGCTACAAAGCTGAACGATGAAAACAAACAATCAAAATGCCGGCAACTAACGAAAAAAAAATGCCGGAAATTATTCTCTAGAGTAGATAAACTTAGGACTTTATAAAAAAAAAAAAAGCTAGAATTTTTTTTTTAATTTTTTTTTTTTTTTTTTTTTTTTTAAACAAAAAAAAATGTAAATTAGATATTGTTTACACATAGAAGCGTTACGACTTTTATTCTATAGATAGGCACTCGACCAAGTCATCCGGAAGTAGAAATCTCCTGTCACTCTAGTAAGCCATATGCTAGCTAACAGTTGATAAAAAAACCGCTGGCGGAATCTCTAGTGCAAAAACGTTAAGTATTTTTATTTTTTATTTTTATTTATTTTTTTTTTTCTAAACTAATCCTAAATGTTTTGTTACATTGTTTTAAATTTACTTTTCGTGTTTTATGTATTTTGTCTGTATTTCTCCTGTCTTTTTGTCTGTATTCCGTCTTATCCGTCCCCCCCTCCTGCTACAAAGCTGAACGATGAAAACAAACAATCAAAATGCCGGCAACTAACGAAAAAAAAAATGCCGGAAATTATTCTCTAGAGTAGATAAACTTAGGGCTTTATAAAAAAAAAAAAAAAGCTAGAATTTTTTTTTTAATTTTTTTTTTTTTTTTTTTTTTTAAACAAAAAAAAATGTAAATTAGATATTGTTTACACATAGAAGCGTTACGACTTTTATTCTATAGATAGGCACTCGACCAAGTCATCCGGAAGTAGAAATCTCCTGTCACTCTAGTAAGCCATATGCTAGCTAACAGTTGATAAAAAAACCGCTGGCGGAATCTCTAGTGCAAAAACGTTAAGTATTTTTATTTTTTATTTTTATTTTTTTATTTTTTTTTTCTAAACTAATCCTAAATGTTTTGTTACATTGTTTTAAATTTACTTTTCGTGTTTTGTGTATTTTGTCTGTATTTCTCCTGTCTTTTTGTCTGTATTCCGTCTTATCCGTCCCCCCCTCCTGCTACAAAGCTGAACGATGAAAACAAACAATCAAAATGCCGGCAACTAACGAAAAAAAAATGCCGGAAATTATTCTCTAGAGTAGATTAACTTAGGACTTTATAAAAAAAAAAAAAAAGCTAGAATTTTTTTTTTAATTTTTTTTTTTTTTTTTTTTAAACAAACAAAAATGTAAATTAGATATTGTTTACACATAGAAGCGTTACGACTTTTATTCTATAGATAGGCACTCGACCAAGTCATCCGGAAGTAGAAATCTCCTGTCACTCTAGTAAGCCATATGCTAGCTAACAGTTGATAAAAAAACCGCTGGCGGAATCTCTAGTGCAAAAACGTTAAGTATTTTTATTTTTTATTTTTATTTTTTTATTTTTTTTTTCTAAACTAATCCTAAATGTTTTGTTACATTGTTTTAAATTTACTTTTCGTGTTTTATGTATTTTGTCTGTATTTCTCCTGTCTTTTTGTCTGTATTCCGTCTTATCCGTCCCCCCCTCCTGCTACAAAGCTGAACGATGAAAACAAACAATCAAAATGCCGGCAACTAACGAAAAAAAAAATGCCGGAAATTATTCTTTAGAGTAGATAAACTTAGGACATTATAAAAAAAAAAAAAAGCTAGAATTTTTTTTTTTTTTTTTTTTTTTAACAAAAAAAAATGTAAATTAGATATTGTTTACACATAGAAGCGTTACGACTTTTATTCTGTAGATAGGCACTCGACCAAGTCATCCGGAAGTAGAAATCTCCTGTCACTCTAGTAAGCCATATGCTAGCTAACAGTTGATAAAAAAAACCGCTGGCGGAATCTCTAGTGCAAAAACGTTAAGTATTTTTATTTTTTATTTTTATTTTTTTATTTTTTTTTCTAAACTAATCCTAAATGTTTTGTTACATTGTTTTAAATTTACTTTTCGTGTTTTATGTATTTTGTCTGTATTTCTCCTGTCTTTTTGTCTGTATTCCGTCTTATCCGTCCCCCCCTCCTGCTACAAAGCTGAACGATGAAAACAAACAATCAAAATGCCGGCAACTAACGAAAAAAAAAATGCCGGAAATTATTCTCTAGAGTAGATAAACTTAGGGCTTTATAAAAAAAAAAAAAAAGCTAGAATTTTTTTTTTAATTTTTTTTTTTTTTTTTTTTAAACAAAAAAAAATGTAAATTAGATATTGTTTACACATAGAAGCGTTACGACTTTTATTCTATAGATAGGCACTCGACCAAGTCATCCGGAAGTAGAAATCTCCTGTCACTCTAGTAAGCCATATGCTAGCTAACAGTTGATAAAAAAACCGCTGGCGGAATCTCTAGTGCAAAAACGTTAAGTATTTTTATTTTTTATTTTTATTTTTTTATTTTTTTTTTCTAAACTAATCCTAAATGTTTTGTTACATTGTTTTAAATTTACTTTTCGTGTTTTGTGTATTTTGTCTGTATTTCTCCTGTCTTTTTGTCTGTATTCCGTCTTATCCGTCCCCCCCTCCTGCTACAAAGCTGAACGATGAAAACAAACAATCAAAATGCCGGCAACTAACGAAAAAAAAAATGCCGGAAATTATTCTCTAGAGTAGATAAACTTAGGGCTTTATAAAAAAAAAAAAAAAGCTAGAATTTTTTTTTTAATTTTTTTTTTTTTTTTTTTTTAAACAAAAAAAAATGTAAATTAGATATTGTTTACACATAGAAGCGTTACGACTTTTATTCTATAGATAGGCACTCGACCAAGTCATCCGGAAGTAGAAATCTCCTGTCACTCTAGTAAGCCATATGCTAGCTAACAGTTGATAAAAAAACCGCTGGCGGAATCTCTAGTGCAAAAACGTTAAGTATTTTTATTTTTTATTTTTATTTTTTTATTTTTTTTTTCTAAACTAATCCTAAATGTTTTGTTACATTGTTTTAAATTTACTTTTCGTGTTTTGTGTATTTTGTCTGTATTTCTCCTGTCTTTTTGTCTGTATTCCGTCTTATCCGTCCCCCCCTCCTGCTACAAAGCTGAACGATGAAAACAAACAATCAAAATGCCGGCAACTAACGAAAAAAAAATGCCGGAAATTATTCTCTAGAGTAGATTAACTTAGGACTTTATAAAAAAAAAAAAAAAGCTAGAATTTTTTTTTTAATTTTTTTTTTTTTTTTTTTAAACAAACAAAAATGTAAATTAGATATTGTTTACACATAGAAGCGTTACGACTTTTATTCTATAGATAGGCACTCGACCAAGTCATCCGGAAGTAGAAA
This sequence comes from Euprymna scolopes, assembly GCF_053919585.1. Taxonomy (NCBI): domain Eukaryota; kingdom Metazoa; phylum Mollusca; class Cephalopoda; order Sepiida; family Sepiolidae; genus Euprymna; species Euprymna scolopes. Next base: position 76,125,145 of record NC_136487.1, on the reverse strand, counting down.
TCTCCTGTCACTCTAGTAAGCCATATGCTAGCTAACAGTTGATAAAAAAACCGCTGGCGGAATCTCTAGTGCAAAAACGTTAAGTATTTTTATTTTTTATTTTTATTTTTTTATTTTTTTTTTCTAAACTAATCCTAAATGTTTTGTTACATTGTTTTAAATTTACTTTTCGTGTTTTATGTATTTTGTCTGTATTTCTCCTGTCTTTTTGTCTGTATTCCGTCTTATCCGTCCCCCCCTCCTGCTACAAAGCTGAACGATGAAAACAAACAATCAAAATGCCGGCAACTAACGAAAAAAAAAATGCCGGAAATTATTCTTTAGAGTAGATAAACTTAGGACTTTATAAAAAAAAAAAAGCTAGAATTTTTTTTTTTTTTTTTTTTTAACAAAAAAAAATGTAAATTAGATATTGTTTACACATAGAAGCGTTACGACTTTTATTCTATAGATAGGCACTCGACCAAAGCATCCGGAAGTAGAAATCTCCTGTCACTCTAGTAAGCCATATGCTAGCTAACAGTTGATAAAAAAACCGCTGGCGGAATCTCTAGTGCAAAAACGTTAAGTATTTTTATTTTTTATTTTTTTATTTTTTTTTTTTCTAAACTAATCCTAAATGTTTTGTTACATTGTTTTAAATTTACTTTTCGTGTTTTATGTATTTTGTCTGTATTTCTCCTGTCTTTTTGTCTGTATTCCGTCTTATCCGTCCCCCCCTCCTGCTACAAAGCTGAACGATGAAAACAAACAATCAAAATGCCGGCAACTAACGAAAAAAAAAATGCCGGAAATTATTCTCTAGAGTAGATAAACTTAGGGCTATATAAAAAAAAAAAAAAAGCTAGAATTTTTTTTTTAATTTTTTTTTTTTTTTTTTTTTTTTTTTTTTTTAAACAAAAAAAAATGTAAATTAGATATTGTTTACACATAGAAGCGTTACGACTTTTATTCTATAGATAGGCACTCGACCAAGTCATCCGGAAGTAGAAATCTCCTGTCACTCTAGTAAGCCATATGCTAGCTAACAGTTGATAAAAAAAACCGCTGGCGGAATCTCTAGTGCAAAAACGTTAAGTATTTTTATTTTTTATTTTTATTTTTTTATTTTTTTTTCTAAACTAATCCTAAATGTTTTGTTACATTGTTTTAAATTTACTTTTCGTGTTTTATGTATTTTGTCTGTATTTCTCCTGTCTTTTTGTCTGTATTCCGTCTTATCCGTCCCCCCTCCTGCTACAAAGCTGAACGATGAAAACAAACAATCAAAATGCCGGCAACTAACGAAAAAAAAATGCCGGAAATTATTCTCTAGAGTAGATAAACTTAGGGCTATATAAAAAAAAAAAAAAGCTAGAATTTTTTTTTTAATTTTTTTTTTTTTTTTTTTTTTTTTTTTTTAAACAAAAAAAAATGTAAATTAGATATTGTTTACACATAGAAGCGTTACGACTTTTATTCTATAGATAGGCACTCGACCAAGTCATCCGGAAGTAGAAATCTCCTGTCACTCTAGTAAGCCATATGCTAGCTAACAGTTGATAAAAAAAACCGCTGGCGGAATCTCTAGTGCAAAAACGTTAAGTATTTTTATTTTTTATTTTTATTTTTTTATTTTTTTTTCTAAACTAATCCTAAATGTTTTGTTACATTGTTTTAAATTTACTTTTCGTGTTTTATGTATTTTGTCTGTATTTCTCCTGTCTTTTTGTCTGTATTCCGTCTTATCCGTCCCCCCTCCTGCTACAAAGCTGAACGATGAAAACAAACAATCAAAATGCCGGCAACTAACGAAAAAAAAATGCCGGAAATTATTCTCTAGAGTAGATAAACTTAGGGCTATATAAAAAAAAAAAAAAGCTAGAATTTTTTTTTTAATTTTTTTTTTTTTTTTTTTTTTTTTTTTTTAAACAAAAAAAAATGTAAATTAGATATTGTTTACACATAGAAGCGTTACGACTTTTATTCTATAGATAGGCACTCGACCAAGTCATCCGGAAGTAGAAATCTCCTGTCACTCTAGTAAGCCATATGCTAGCTAACAGTTGATAAAAAAAACCGCTGGCGGAATCTCTAGTGCAAAAACGTTAAGTATTTTTATTTTTTATTTTTATTTTTTTATTTTTTTTTCTAAACTAATCCTAAATGTTTTGTTACATTGTTTTAAATTTACTTTTCGTGTTTTATGTATTTTGTCTGTATTTCTCCTGTCTTTTTGTCTGTATTCCGTCTTATCCGTCCCCCCCTCCTGCTACAAAGCTGAACGATGAAAACAAACAATCAAAATGCCGGCAACTAACGAAAAAAAAATGCCGGAAATTATTCTCTAGAGTAGATAAACTTAGGACTTTATTTAAGTAGTATACTTAATATATACTATTACTGCAAGCTTGCCTGTATTGAAAATTCTTTCTTCTTGTTTTCGAATCCTACCTTATATAGTTAGCCTTATGTTCAAGTACATTCGAAATATAATACAGTGCAAAGAAAGTCACTCGTGAAAACGGACCTCCTAAACTAAAACCTTGAATAATTATTTAAACTCTAATGTAAATTAATATTAAGCAGTCTTTACAAATTGATAATAGTTAATTATTGGATTTTAATTAATTATAAGATGAAACTTTAATGATTCAAACTAGATAGATAACCGACAAACTTCCACCCATTAATATGGGAGGGGAGATTATCACCAAAAGTGTCATGAATTATTAAGTTCGCACCGGACTTACTACTTAGATATAAGTCACTTGTACCCATTCCCCTTTCTCCCCCCCCTTTTTTTTTTTTTTAAATGGAGAGTAGATAATACAGTGGATGTGTTATCGGCAGCTCCAGTAACTCTCGCTTCTCCTATTTTGTCATTCAGTCCTCATTCAATGAGTGATGTTTCTGACAAAGGGTGAAGAAAAAGCTGCTTGAAGGTCGGTACTACTTGGTGACCAGTAGTCTGAGATGTCGGATATTTTTCTGTCTTTGTCTGTCCTTGTTGCCATGTCACTAGTAAGGGTGCTGGAGGTAAACGTTTTGTCTGGGCTGACGTTATCCGCCTGATAGTCAGGGACCCGAACCTTGGATTAACCACTAAGGAGGCTGTCCTATCAGCAGGCGCAAAGTACTGGGACTGCTGTATTGCCATTTGGTGAGTGGATCTGGACCATGCAGTAGTCTCTGGTGGGGCCTCTCGATGCCATACTAGTGGGTAATTGTTACGGCTTTACCTTTTCGTGTGCTACAAATAAAAAAAAAAAATTTTCCTGTCTTTTTCTCTCTTACTTTCCCTCTCTGTACTGCTCAAACCAAGTATGCCGACCTATTCCACAAATCCCAAAACCTCAACATGAAATATCTCCAGAATAAAAACTCGATTAAACCTAGAACCCCATCTTCCAGCGTAGACCCCTACTACCATGTCTCCTTCTCCAATATCAGGGGTCTACGTTCCAACCTTCCAGAGGTTGAAACCCAATTACAGGAGACGAAACCGGACATATTATTTCTATGTGAAACTGGAATAGGGCCGACCACTTCCCTAGATGAGTTCATAATTAATGGATACTCCAATTTAACAGCTAAATCTGACTCCCAAGATCGCCATGGGCATGGAATATGTGCCTACATTAAGGATGGCTTCCCATGTGGCAGGGATATCTCTAGAGAAGATCCTAATTTACCCTATATGTGCTTCAGGGTTGCACTTGCTAACACCACTGTATTTATATTTGCCCTCTATAGGCCCCACAACAGCGGAGTTACTATCTTTAAGAGCATATCTGAGAAAATAGACCACATACTGTCTTCACATCCCTCGGCTAACATCCACATCTGTGGTGACTTCAACGTCCATAACGTGGAATGGCTGACCCATTCAAATAAGACAGATGATGAGGGGAGGTTTTGTCATGATTTTGCCATTGCTTATGACCTCACTCAGATTGTTCGCGAGCCCACCCGTGTGCCCGATACACCCAATCAATATGCAAGCCTCTTAGACCTTTTTCTTTCAACTTCCCCTGAGCTATGTTCATGTACCGTTCATTCTCCTTTAGGATCCTCCGACCACTCCGTCGTATCAGTTAAGATAAAAACAAAATGTAAGAAGCCATCAGACGTACCCCTCCACCGTACTGTATACCGATACTCTATGGCTGACTGGGATAGCTTCCGTACATTCATATCTGATTTACCTCTGCACTCCATGTTTAAAAAGGAAGTGTCCTCTATAGTATCAGATCTGACCGAATGGTTAATTGTAGGCATAGACCAATTCATACCATCTAAAAAATTCCAACAAAAACCTAACAGCCAGCCATGGTTCTCCCCAGAATGTGCTGCTGCTATCGCGCACAGAAATCACTTTTTCCATAACTACCAACGTAATAGATGCACTGAGACTAAAGCTGCTTTCAGGACTGCCAGCAACCACTGTAAAAGAGTAATAAAAAATGCAAGAGAGCTATATGCCCAGTCTGTTAAATCCAAGGTAGCTGATCAGCGGCTTGGTTCCCACCAGTTTTGGCAAATAACAAATAGGATCTTGAACAGAAGTGTGCGTTCTATCCCAACCATTATCAATGGACCAGAGGTTATCTCGTCAGCATCAGACAAGGCCAAACTATTTGCAAAGAACTTTGCAGCTAGTTCTACCCTATGCGACGAAGGCCATCAACTCCCCATATTTCCTCCTATAACACAGAACAAGCTAGGTAACATACAAATATCCGTGCATGAGGTCGCCAAGCTAATCAAGAACCTAGATTCCAGTAAAGCAACTGGCCCTGATGGCATCCCAATTATAGTGTTAAAAAAGCTTCAACCAGAACTTGCTCCCATACTTACGAAACTATTTAAGCGCTGCCTTAAGGAGAAGTGCTTTCCGACACCCTGGAAGACCTCCTCAGTTTGCCCTGTATTTAAGAATTCAGGTGATAAGTCATCTCCCTCTCAATACAGACCAATAAGTCTTCTCTGTGTTATGAGTAAGTTACTGGAATCAATATTAAATAGAGAAATAGTAAACCACCTCAGCAGGAATAACCTTCTTAGTGACACACAATATGGTTTCCGCTCTGCAAGATCTACCGCAGATGTGCTGACGGTTATATCCCACAGGATTAGTGAATCTCTTGACAAAGGCTTCCTTTCTAGGGCAATTGCTCTCGACATATCAAAGGCCTTTGACAAAGTATGGCATAAGGGTCTACTTCACAAGATTTCCAGCTACGGTATAACTGGAAATGTTTTCTCAATCATTAAATCATTTCTCTCTGATAGGCTCATAAGAGTAGTGGTAGATGGACAAAAATCGGAGGCCTGCAATATAAATGCTGGAGTCCCTCAGGGGTCAATCCTGGGCCCAACTCTCTTCCTGATCTACATCAATGACCTCCCTAAACACATACTTAAATCATTCGTTGACATCTATGCTGATGACACGACCATCTACGGCAACACATCAAAGGCTGTAAATGACGAAGTTCTCTCGGATTCTCTCTCCTCTGATCTCGAGCGCGTGGTTCAGTGGGGGAAGATGTGGCTAGTTACCTTTAATGCATCCAAAACCAAACTCCTATCCTTACATCATCAACGCTCTGATCCCCAGCTGGCATCAATTGTGATTGATGGCTCTCGTCTGGGTGAGGCCCCGTGTTTTGACAAGCTTCTGGGTTTGACCTTTACTCCTGATCTGAAATGGAACACGTACATCAAGTCTGTTGCCAATGTCGCAGGAAAGATGGTGGGATCCTTCTACCGCTCCAGAAGATATCTCACTACTGATGCAATTCTCTATCTATATAAAAGCCAAGTACGGTCAAGGATGGAATACTGTTGCCATATGTGGGCAGGATCTGCCAAAAACAGCCTATCATGCCTTGACAGAGTACAAAATAGACTTCGTGGTTTAGTGGGGGATGCCCTTTTCTCTACCCTGCAACCCCTCTCCCACAGAAGAGACGTTGCGAGCCTATCCTTGTTTTATCGTTATTTTCATGGCAGGTGCTCGTCTGAACTCCAATCCCTGGTGCCCCCTCGCCAATCTTTCACGAAAAACACCCGTCTAGCTGAATCCACTGTGAAAAATTTCCCCCACTCTATATCTGTGCCTAAATCAAAACGCGGATTTCATGAGCAAAGCTTCTTTCTTAGAACTGCACGCCTGTGGAACTCTGTTCCGTCTGCCTGCTTCGCTCCGGACTACAACTTGGATGCCTTCAAGTCTAATGTTAACAAATTCCTAATGAGCCGCCCCCCTAATTAAACACTTCATAAAATCTCCTCACTAACGTGATGTACTTACAATAACCCTTATCCCTGAGTGGCTTCCGGGCCTTGATAAGTGGTGATCACTGTGTAAAAAAAAAAAAAAATATATATATATATATATATATTAGGGTTATTCCAAAAGGAAGATTTAATAATTTTAACTCAAAAAGTTAAAGAGCTAGATGGGAGTGGTACCACTAAAACGAGCGACTTTCTGCGCTCCATAATTCATTTTTCTACATAGCACAATTCTCAATACACTTTTGCTAACGGAGTGCCCTTTTTCATACAGCAGTAAATCCCCGTATGTTTTAGCACTGATGGAGCTGAGCAAACGGTAATATGAGCTGATCAACTGAACGACAATTATACGTCGATAGACAGCTATCAACGGACAATATTTGGGGCAGGGTCCTTTTTCGCGCTGGTGGTATCACACACACACACACACACACACACACACAAGAGCATAGCTGATTTATAAACAATGTATCTAAATTTGTTTGTTTTTATGAGCCTGAGTTGCTTTTGTTTTGTATTCTTGTAAACTAGTGTTCGCACTGTCGGCGGTCGCTAAGATGACATGGCCAGAATCAGAGATAAAAGAGAAGAAAACTATAGCACACAAGCGAGGAGGGTTTGCATACTCAAGGTGACCAGCGTATCTTTCTACAATCTGTATCGGTATCAACAAATAGTCTATAGGTATAAGTTGAAAAATAATTAGTGAAAATCGGTAAGAGGATTGGGTCCAAAATAAATCCATGGTATACGTAGATGTCGGGACTTTCTGCTTCAAAATTCTGCTTCTCAACAATTACTGATGTAGACCTACAAGAAACAAAATATGTGATTGTTAAATAGACATTGCCAGATATTCCATAGCTAGCAAGTTTAGAATTAGTAAGCAAATGTTAGTTTCAAAACCCGAAGTAATTTTTATCATAAAATATTTAAAATCTAATAAGTCATACGTTACCTCTTATCTTGTTTGCTTGTCCAAGAAACGTACGGATTTTTTTTAGAACCTGAATTATGAATTTTTCGACTTCTAATTCGTTCAAGTTTTTAGGTTTCACTGTAATTTTAAAAGGAAACGTTTGGTTTATTTTTGTTTTTGTTGTTTTGTTTTGTTTTTTAAATTTTGCTTATATCTAACGTGCTGGTTATAAATAATTCTGACTAATATATTCTCGAAAGAACAAAAGAATTTCTATTCAATCAGAATAAAATAAGTAGTTTTATTTTAGTTTCGCATGAGAAACCGATTACAAGAATAGTCGATTGTGTTTCGAAGAAATATCGATTACCGATTGTTTCAACTAAGTAACATTTTATTTGCAGAAAAATAAAAATAAATATCGTGAATCGCACCATTTGCCTGATATTTTTAAAGTATTGAACTACTAATAAAAAATGGTCACAAATTCAAATTGAAAAGGACCCAATTGCGTATTTAAAAGAAAAGCTCTAATTCAAATTATAAAAGCCAAGCCTCTTCTATCCAACTGTGAGGATTCTGTTTATTGTGATGTCGACCTTACCAATAATCAGGAACCCTTCCATTAACTATAAATACCGGAGAAATGTCTCTCAGCGTTAGTAATCGAAGTGACGTATTGTAGTCCCATATATATATATATATATATATATATATATATATATATATATATATATATATATATATATATATATATATTGTTGCATTAATTACAGGTGATTAAATGACTTACAGACTAAATGTTAAGGTTAAAAAACTTACAAGACTAGTCTTGGAAGATTTTTAACCTTAACATTTAGTCTGTAAGTCATTTAATCACCTGCAATTAATGCATCAACTTGCTCTCTCGAATTCACTATATTCCTAATGTTAATTTAAGGAATCATCAGTTGTTTACCATGAAACACTGTTTCGAGGATTTAAGAATAAAACCGTATATTAAATCATGGTTCCCCAGCAGTGTTGATCAAACACCACCTCCCTTAATCATAAGAAAAAAAAAACTTTTTACAGATATTAGATCTAGTCTCCTACCCTTGATTAATTATATATATATATATTTATATATATATATATATATATATATATATATATATATATATATATATATATATGTTGTCTTTTTTCATTTCACCCGTCTACCTGATTTGGACAAGTATGATTCCATGTCTTTGTTACGATATATGAATTGAGACTTGAGTCTGTATATCGTTATTTAATTCTAATTTAAAATGCTTCGGTGTACGTTGTAAAACCTTGTAAGGATCAGAATGCGGCGCTTTTAGGGGTTTTCGCACTCTGTCTACACGAAGCCATACTTTTCGCAGATGAAATACACGTTTTAGTTTATAGTACTTATACTAACCTGCCACAAAATAACCACACTCTTTATTTGTTATATTTGCTTTCGTTGCAATATTTTTGGTTTAATGGTGGTCTAAATTTGGGCGATTATATTTATAACCATCTATTATATAAATCTCACCAGTCTGTTAGTGTGCCTGTATGTATGTTTGTATGCCTCACTAAAACTTTCGACACACGCGATCAACACTGACAAAATTACTAGCGTTTGAAAGCCTAGTCTCTCGGATGACAAATTCCAAAAATTGGCCAAAAACATTAATTCTTTAATCTTCAACTAATTTGATTTTTACAAGGAGGGGTTACTTTTTGCGTCGACGTTTTTTACAAAGTTATCATATGACTTGCAATGAGTAGTCTTATTTCGAACGCCGCCAATGTCGGTGGGCGCGGCAGCTAAACCCTTTGACTTTTATTTACTTTATTTTTCTCAAAGGATTACAGGTTCGAGCCAGCCCGCTTGCTTTCTACTTTTTTTTTTTTTTTTTTGCGCTCGTGCGGATACTATTTACGTTTTTCATGGGATTCGTTATTATTTCATTTATTTTTTTTATTTTTGTTTTTGAAACATTTTATGACACCGTTGATGAATACTATTACAAAAACTTCCTACACCCGGGCTATACCACTATCAGTCGGTCACTGAGGTGTGACCGACTGACGTGTTATAGTAAATGTCTTAAAGCGGTCTCGGGAAGATATGAAGATGGCCGTCGTTAGGGCATATAAGAAGAAAAGCATACCTGAGATGTTGGGTGTGCTGTGTGGCTCCTTTTTCCAGGAAACGTCTTGACCTCTTCACTCTTGGTGGCGTTCTGACTGGAGTTTTCTTTCTTCATTTTCCGGACCGCTTCGTTATTCAATGAAGGCATTTATGAAGGCGTTTATGAAGGCATTTATGAAGGCATTTTTGGCAGACACAAGAAAAACGACACGCGACACAATTGTAATATATATAAGGCATAACTAACTATTTTATTTTACAAAATATATATTACAAAAACTTTAACAATTAAAGACTTGACAATAGGCTTTTCAAAGCTAACTAAGCTAACTAGTATTGAGGGAGGGGGTGTCCCCCCCCCCACTTACGGAGAGACATAATATGCGTCTTCACTTCATGGTGGTCGTGCAGGAGAGAGAGAGAGAGAGAGAGAGAGAGAGAGAGAGAGAGAGAGAGCTGTAGGAAAGGGAATTATTGGAAGGCGTTTCTTTGTATCTCTACGCACATGGCCAAATAACCACTCGGTCATGCCGCGGAGTGTGTTAGAAACAGTGGCACAATGAAATGTTTTTTGAAACATTTTATGACACCGTTGATGAATACTATTACCAAAACTTTCTACACCCGGGCAACGCCGGGTACCCCCGCTAGTATAATAATAAATACGAAATCTGCATTAATCAAAATATCATATGTAAACTTTTTTTACGACGGGGCAATGTCAGGCGCCCTGTTAGTGTGTTATAACAGCGAACCAATCAAATTCCAGAAAAGCTTTATAAAACAATTGCATCTTGTTGGATTCTCTGGTAGTATTTCTCCATGTCAAAACGTAACTGCTGGTTTTAACTGAATTAAACTTTTGTTTTGGAAAGCTTCCTTAATAGATGTATGCTGACATTCATTTTTGCTTGACATTATATTTTTCTATTTCAACAATAATTTTGAGAGCGCATGAAAATGATTTCGTGGGATCTGTGTTCGTGCCGGACAAAATACATAAACAGCTAAAAAGGCATTTTACTTTAGGTTATTTTATTTACGAGCAAAACCCGTTACAGATTGAAAAACTGCTTTCTTGGCCTTTTAGTTAAGAACAAAATGTAGTATCTGTTCTGATTGCCACGTTTAGTTTATTCTGTTCTGTCGTTGAAGGAGTTCTTCTAAACTGAGACAGTTTTCATTTTTGTCCCAATCTAAAGTGTTCCTTATTGAAGAGCTAGATTTTGCCCACATTAAAAACCGACCTTGTGTTGCAATATTTTTCGCATTGCATGAAAATAGATATTTATCTGCTGTCCACCGCAGCAAAGTGTGACACAAGGTCGGAAAGAGAAGAATAGGAAAATTCTCCTAAAAGAAGGGCACTCTTGCCTCAACAAAAATTGCTGTGGCACCCCCGTCGGCATTCCTCGGTCGGGGCGCCTCAGGCGACAAACAATAACGAAATCCTGGTAGCAAAGCCTGGGAGGGTGGACCTCCTAGGTGATACCCAAGCGGCGTACCTGTCGGACTGAGTGTCAAGAACGGACCCTTAACAAGTATTCTACCCAGTCTCCAAGCCGCCAGGTGACTATCCTCAATTTAATGAGGGCATGTGCCATACATTTGGGCGATTCTATTTATAACCACGTGTGATAAGAACGAACCAATGAAATGTCAGAATAGGTTTATAAAACAATTGGATCTTCATGAATTCTCTACTAGTAGTTCTCCATGTCAAAACGTTTCTGCTGATGGTAATTTTATTGAATATTTGCCTGGCAAAGCTTTCCTAAACAGATTTACGCTGTCATTTTTTTTTTTTTTTTTTTTTTGCTTGACACTATATTTTTCTATTTCAACAATAGCTTTACACTCAACTCAAGAGCTTTTTTGTTCAATAGATTTTTCCCCACTAAATACCGAGTCGTGGCTTCCTTCCGAGACCTTACCGTCCATAACACTGTCCATCGTGACTCTTGTTACATTTAGGGAGACCAATCTATTTACCGTTGTTCCGGTCAATGTGGGCGATCGATTGACGCCCTAACCGGAAGTGAGATTACTTTTGCTTCCAGTATGACTTTCCCTCTTTTCTCTTTCATCTTGTCTGCATGTGGCTCGACGTTGAATGACTCGCCGACACATCATATCCTAACTAAGGAAAGGAATTAGTATGCTTTAAATTATGACACAATGTCTGGTGGAAATTTAATTAAATTTTGAAATGTATGCGGGATAATCACGTTGACGCACCGGTGCCCGTCAGATAAACGAAGTTAAGCGACGTTGAGCCTAGTCATTACTAAAATGGGAGATCATTTGGTAATGCTAACTGCTGTATGCGCTTTGAAGTCCAGAGGGAGTTGGCGCCGCCAGGCTTTTCTTTCCCAAGTTTCCTGAAATAATGTAGCAGCCCCACGACTTTACAGGGCTAAAAAAAACTCATCCATACATCAACATTTTTAATTGATTACTTGAGTTTAATTACGTTATTTTTGTTGGCAATTTAATTTAAAGGATCACTTATGCATTAAAGTAACAGTTATCGTTAAAAGGGCATCATGTTAACATATTGAAGATATTGTACAGAGTTGAACGATAAAATTTCTCCCTGGAAAAGCCGACATGATTCCATTTACGTTTGATGAAAACCGGTTTTCTTTCTTGTTGTAGACCATCTACTACCTCAATCGTAGGCGTGTCCCTTTTCTTTCTGAGATTCCTATGGATGGCTCTGCTCTCGATGAGAAATCGGCGCTAAAACTTCTTAGTCTTTCTTTCTTATCAAATCTTTCTTGGAGTTCATATATTACATTTGTTACGTTGTGTGTGCATATGAATATGTTCCATAACGAAGTACATGTTGAACAGTGGAGTTTATATTTTATCTGTATATTCATGTCCGTGTAAATGCGTGTATGTATATACGTCGTATCATTTAGTTGATCGTCTAGTGTATATATTTGAACAATTATGCAACAGTTCTAACAGGAAACGATTGATATGGCTCATGCGATTTTGTGTTTATGCCATATTGTACTAGATATTATGGAGCGCATCTGGATGTCCGATTTGTGTATTTTAGGGGGGGGCAACATAATATAGAAATATTGGGGTAGGATACAATAAATTACCTCCATGTTTTTGTCGTTTTTATAACAGTTTTTAAAGACTTGTTAAACGTTTCAATCATTTTATTTACATTTTTTAATCAGTGTTGATGTATGTATTTTTGTCTGCTAGATATTTTTTTAAATATGTTTTTTTTTTCATGAAAACTATACCGCCACCTCTATCAGCTGACGATAGGATAACATTTTGTTATTCGCTAGGTGTTTTAAGGGTGTTGAATAGTGGATTTTATATTTTATCTGTACATTCATGTACGTGTAAATGCGTGTATGTATATACGTCGTATCATTTAGTTGATCGTCTAGTGTGTATATTTTAACATTTATGCAGCAGTTCTAACAGGAAAGGATTGGCGTGGACGCATCAAAGCAGTTGTAAATAAACAGTTCTTTTTAACAGGTGTAAATAACACAACACATACCTGAATTATATACGAACATTTATTTTCATGATTCCGGCCAGCATTTTCAGAGATTACAACGTCTTCACATCTTGGCTGCCTGAGAAAACGCCGATCCCTGCGTCATGGAGAGACCAACTCCTCCTTGAATCGTCTGTTCTCTCTCATGTTCAGCTAACAACTTACTAGAATCTCCCCAAATCTACATCTCATCACGTGTCTAAACTCCCAACCGCTGACGTAACATAAATCTGATTATTTGTTTATCCAAACCAAAAGTTATCGCTTCCTGTATTTTCTAAAATCACACTCGTTTTATAGTTGTTTATTATGTCAGTTGTTAATCACTTTTTCCAAATCTAATTGTTTTTTTTTCTAATCATAATAATCGATCCAGCGACCCGCTATCGCTCAAATTAATTAATTAATTAATTAATAATAATAATAATAATAATAATAATAATAATAATAATAATAATAATAATAATAATAAAGTTTTGACCTTTGGCCCTGCTTGACACAGTTAACACAGGTACTACGCTATGATCACAGCCAAAGGGTCATATTACACATCCATTGCTTTTTCTGCTTCTTGTAAAATCGGTTCTCTCTATCAGTCTAAACACTTTCTCACACGAGGAGATATTCTCTATCTCTACAAATTTCTTATCAAACCATGTAAAAAGTATTGTTGTCATATTTGAGCTGGTAAATCTGTGTCCCATTTGAAGGTTCTTGATAAATCGCAGAAACGTATCTGTAATTTGATTTGCCACACCCTTTCTTCTCTCTATGCAACCTCTCTCTCTCACTCTCTCTCTCTCTCGCTCTCTCTCACTCTCTCTCTCTCTCTCTCACTAACTCCCTCTCTCACACACACACACACACAGATGTGATGTTGCTAGTCTCATTTTTTCTACAAACGCTATTATGGCATGTGTTCGTCAGAATTGTCTAATCTCTTCCCCGCTTCCTTTGTTTCAGCTCGTTTGCTTCGTTAATCTAGAGACTCCATTAATTCGCTGTGTTAATAATTCATTATAATGCAGCTTCCTATTCCAGTAGCTTCATTCTAAGGACTGTAAGGTTGTGGAATCCTCTTCTTGCCCATTGTTTTCCTTCTACCTACAGCCTTAGTGTTTCCAAGGCTACGGCAATAAGCATCTTTTGTCTTTGCAATAATCATCCTTAGTTCTTGTTAGCTCCTTACATCAAGTGGATTCGTGTCTTTTCTTGAACGATATCCATAAAAAAGAAAAGAAGACTAAATTAACAAATTAGCTAAATATCTTGTTAAACGTAAATGAGTGAACATAGCGTGCAAAGATCTTAGCGGGATATTTCGCTCTTGGCGATTATCAAAGTCTTCATTTCTCTGATTACAGCATGATTGCATTTCTACATTGCAAAAGGCAGCTGCAGAAAAATACTTATGTTCATATATTAAAGATTGAAATAATGGGGAAATGGCTACTAGATAATTAGTTATAAATAATTATTGCAATGTTCCATAAGTATTACATTTATAAATAGTACCGAAAATTCAAACATTCGTATTATTCCATAACTACTAGAGAGTACACATAATCACAACATTGATGGGGTTTAAATAATTGAATTTATACACAAACATTAGAAAAAAGGTAATATTTTATATGATTATTAAATCTGCATAATTTCTAATTAACACTATCACTAACCTCGTAGTTCGCGCAGCAATTCAAAATAAATTATTATTTTTTGTTTTTTATTATTTTTTTTCCTTCATGTATTTTTATAATTCGTATCTAAAATTAATTTAGCGCTTAGCTACAGAGAAGGAACTTACGCGTGTGTACAGTTTGATATTAGTTCGACCTTTTTGTTTAGTGTTGTCACGTGGCATGTTTCTCTTATAACTCAGGCGCCTCCGCATTTCCTTTGTTGACTTGTGTTCTCATAAGAGTACTTAGTTAGAGTACAGCCCGTTTTTCCGTGAATGTCGTATCGACATATTCCGGCAGCTTACGTAAACCGCTAGAATATGCCGAAACGCTTAGCCAATGCAGCAGATGACAGTTAATAAATATGAAAATATATTAGTTTCAATCGTGAAAATATTTAAATCATTAAAAATAAATTATTTTAATAATAGCGAGTTTGCAGATTATGCTACAGTCGCCGGAAAAATGTCTTTCATTTTGTCAGAAATGGAAATTAAACTATAATATAAATATTACCTGTCTGTTTAAATGTATGTATGTATGTATGTATGTATGTATATATGTATGCCTTAAACTTTCGACAGAGACTATGGATTTTCATGAGATCGGTAGCATTTGGAAGCTCGACCCTTCGGACAACAAATATCGAAAAAATGGCATTAAAAAACATTAATTCCTTTACCTTCAACTGGGCAGTTTTCTACAGGGATAGTCGGGGTTTTTGTTTTCGCTGATATTTTTTGCAAGTCATTCAAAGCTCGCGTAAACGACGTCGCATAAAAGGCGTTATTTCGACCGCCCTTGACGTCACAACCACGGTAGGCTCATCGACGATAAAAGCAATTTTCAATTTTTTTTTTTTTGCTCAATTAACACCCTTACACACACACACACACACACACAACTGCTCAACACGCACCTCCAAACACCCGGGCAACGCCGGGCACCCAGGCTAGTCGGAAATAAATGTGGTCCTATGACATTTCGAATGTTCGAAATTTACAGCGAGAGTATGTCATCGATTTGGAATATACGCTGACCGATTTGAAAAAAACTTTCTATGGGACATTTGCAAAGAATTAAGGAATCCCATGCAGATAATCGAAAATAAAAAATCAGCCTACCTCCTAACATTAACTGAAAAAAACAGTCTAAACAAAATCATTTTGTCATAAACCAATGTTTTGTAACCCCCTCCCTCACCCCCAAAAATAAAAAAAAAAATCCTTTAAACATTAGCAGTTCTTACGAATAGAACAAAAATAGATTTTAAAAAATTTATTTGTTGCTACACATTATTTTACAAAAAACAAAAATCCTTTATTCGTGAGACTTACTGTAGGTCGACTTTTTTTTTTAATGGTATTTAAGTTTTCTTCGTAGAAATTGCGGTTAGGTTCTTTCCAGCTCAACACTCACCTTAAAAATGACGACTTTTAATTGTTTTCCAGTTTGCTGAAAACGAATATCACATTTAAAACTGGGGCACACAAATCGTTTTCCTGATATTAAAGCCTTTATTATCCAGTGTAATCCCTACTGTTTTCATTGGTGACCATGGTTGTTTGCGCAAGCGCGCGTTCAATTTTTGCGCAGAATCTATAAAAGTTGTCGTTTTAAAGTGAATTGGAAAAAAGTAAAAGTTGACCGAAATTAATATACAATAAATATTGCCTTTTTTTTTCTAGCGTTTTAAAATTTGACCAGCGCTTTGCATATTCCTGCGGTTTACGTAAGTTGCTAGAATATGCTGAGGAAACATTCGCGGAAAAACGGGTGGTTTTCTGCATAAGTACACTTCATAACTTTACACATTATAAGTGAATGTTGTATTGGAAAAATTGTGCGGGTTCATGCTTGTCTTAACGACATTAGTATAATTTATCCGCCGGGATTTTAACACCGCATATTATAAACTCCATAGTCTGTAGTAATATCCATTATGCCAATGACAATATTTACGCATTTTAATTGAAAAGGACATTATTCTGAAGCCTGTAATTATTCCCTGCTGAGATATTTTATCGTTGCCTGAAGCGAAACGATTACCCTTTTTTTATCAATTCCCAAAGTTTTAGCTATTAATAATTTCGATTATTTTTCTTCGATGCTGAATCGATTTTTTGTGAAACACTGACAATGAGTGTGATGCTATGAAATCATCGCATACATCATCATCTTCATTTTGCGACCGCAGTCGAGATGATGGAGCTTGGTAAACTCCATCATCTTGTCATGTGACTGTTAATGTGTGCACACGTCACCACTACACACATTAGACCGCAGGAGGACTGACCTAACCTTTCACCTACATACGGCGCCCTGGTAGTCATAAATGGTAACCCGTCTTGTACTTGCCAAGCTCAGCGTCGCTTAACTCCGGTGATCTGACGAGAACCGGTGTGTCAACACGATTGTGCCATATCACATAAAACTGAATGAACCTACATTCAATAACACGTCTCAACAATTACCATTTATATATTACTAGCCTGGGTACTCGGCGTTGCTCGGGTGTTTGGAGGTGTGTGTTGAGTAAAAAAAAAGTTGTAGTAGCCAGGCAGGCTTGAACCTGTACCGTAAAGGAGGAAAAGAACGTGAAAAAAAAACATGACGTCTTACCGTTGCGTCCATCGTCAAACCGGAAGGGATGAAGGTTTAAATTAAGGCTAGTCAATCGAAAAGAAGGGATAACTTTCGAAAATATCGGCAAAAAAACCCTCCTCATAGAAAAGTGACCAGTTGAAGGTTAAGGAATTAATGTTTGTAGCCAATTTTTCGATATTTGTCGTCCGAAGTTTCGAGCTTCAAAACGATACCGATCTCATGAAAATTCGTCGCTTCTGTCGAAAGTTTGAGGCATACATACATACATACATACATACACACACACATACATACATACATACATACATTTAAACAGACAGGTGAGATTTATATTATAGGTGCTTAGCAGAAGCATAAACATTAGGATATGTTTAATAGTGATCAGTACCTGTTTTGAATGTTAAGACTTTATAATAATTAAGACAACACGATGTTTTATTTTCAGGAGTATTCATTTACAAAAGTTCTCATAGGTTTTTAAAATGATGCAACAACAAAGGGGACAGTTAAATATTTATTTAACAAGTTATGTTGAGATTATGATAAATCTAACCACTGGATTTGCAATGATAAAGTATCTCGATTGGAAGACGCGTGTATTCGTCTCAAAGTGTCATGGCCGATTCCCTTTTACCTCGCCAACTAAGGAGGATCACTCTTATTCCGTTCAAGGGAAATAACTCTTTTCGTGGGTTGACCCTAAGAAAATACAGAATAGTATGTTAAGAAAAAAATGTATGTTAGGTTGACCCTAATAAAATACAGAATAGTATGCTAAAAAAAAAAACTGCTCTGCGATACCTGCCGCAATTTTCTTAATACTTTGTATCTAGAAGCGTTCGTTTAGTCACGAATAAGATAAATCATCATCATATCATAACACCTGACTTTTTAGTCTTTCTCCGTCTAAAGTAATACGTTTTCCTTTTAGAGTTGATTATAATTAAGTCCGTAATCTTACGATTTCCTTTTTGATCTTCGTTTTTCAGAAATTGTGCGATTAGTATTTCAAATGTGTCGAACAAGATATCCATTATTTCCTTCTTTTATAGTATTATTCTTGATAACATCTCAATAGTGTCCCCTCATCTGGTTCATCTGTCTTTTGTGAGTAAACATGGGTCCCTTTACCACATGTATCATATTTCAAATCCGTTTAATTACTGTCTCAGTTTCCCAATAGAATTTATTGCTTTTGAACATTCAAAAGAAACATTTTTCTGCAACTTTAAAACGTCCGTTCGTGAGATGTTTTCCACGTATTCATTTCGTATTTGTGGCAATCAAACAGTTTTGTAACCTTCATTACAAATATTGCTTCCACAATTTCGTTGAAGATAAAAAAAAATTGTTTATTTTTTGTCATCCTATATGCCTACAAAAATTCTTGAATAGCCCTTCTGGATAGGTATATCCTTAATTTTCTTATGCGTTCTTTTGAACGTATACGCGACTCGTTCTGCCTTACCAGTGTTACTCGTATGGTACGGCAAGAAGCAAGGAAGTTTGATATAATACTTTAAATTCACTAGGCATGAATTGCGTCCCGTTGTTTCATAAAATACATTAGAGATTCTCCATTTTATAATTTTTAATTTAGAAGAATGGTACCCGGTCTTTGTAAGGTGAAGTATGCGTTATCAAACCCTTTTTATCCTATAAAGTGTTAGTAGTGGTTTATGATCGTTTTTCAATGCAAAAGCTTTTTCTTCGTGAACGGAATGAAATTTAGTGATTTTAAAAATAACTAATGCTTCCTTCTCGATTTTGTAACTCTTTTCTACAGATAGTAATGTGTGAGGCGATAGGATTTAATGATCCGTTTTCTATTTTGTGTAATATGCAAACTCTATCAGTAGCACGTGAAAATGGCTTCTGTAATTCTATCGTCTAAATGCAACCCTTTTCTTTTCTAATATCTCATAAAATATCACTCCAAAACCATGCATGTTTGAAATAAATTCATTGTGATAATTTGCTAAATCAAGAAACCTTGTAGTCACCATGCGTTCTCTAGGGTCGGAATATTTTTATTGCACTCACTCGTCTTGTTTAAAAGATATTTTATTTTTCAATGAAAAATCGCATTTCGCCTCCTTTTATTTAGATAAATCCATACTCCTGGGTAAAACAAATCAAATTTATGCAAAGTATTTAATCCTTTTAAATACTTTGAGTAAATTGGATTTGTTTTACTAAACAATTTATTCATTACTTTCTTGAAAAATGGCTAGTGTATCCTCAAATGGCAATCGTTCGAATTTGTATAACCCCCTTTGGGTATTGATGCAAAATAGTTTGGAGAACGCTTCGTGCACGAGTATTAGTAACTTAAATCAACTTTTTAAAAAAAATCACTGTTGTGTTTAGGGAATATATATTCTTAACTAGACAAAGGTAATGGTAATCCATTAGTGCATAGTTCAATCCTGTGGTGAAATCTGCACGCATATGAATCTCTTTTTGTTGCATAGACTTTTGGCGAAGCCCACTTGCTGTGCTTTGCTTTCGATAATGCTCTCATTTTATTCGAGTCTAATTCATCGTCATTTTTTAATGGCGCAAATATTGGTTTTAATTCAAACCTGGGAGTCAATTTTTACATCTTCCCAATCTGCCAGCAAAAACTTTCGAATGTTTATTTTAATGTTTTCTTTAGTCTCTTTGCTTTGGCATTTACAGATTCCATATTTTCACAGAAGGAGTTGATGAGCATATTCCAAATTAAAACTTTTCCACCTAGTCAAGCCGTTTGTAAGAGGTGTTTGAATTGTTTATCACAAACATTTTAAATTCCAAACTTTTTCCTTTTAACGTAATGTTATCAATTAGCTTGACATTAAATTTTGTTTGTTCCTCACTGAAGCTTTCCGATTTCTTTTTCTACATTGGAAGATTTATTATCGACAAATCCAAGTCGAGTGAAGTCAAATTGTAATGTAATATTTTTATTCTTACTTGCACAAACTTCCTGATATGTTCTATTTCGTAACTTTTATCAGTTTTAATGAAAAATTTTTTTTTTATTTATGTTTAACCATGCAGTGTGTACTTTTGTGTTTAATGTGATCGCAATTAAAAAGCCTTTTTATTCATTTTATAAAGACAATCTCTGTACTAATACAACTGCTCATAACCGAAATTCGGTTTAGGATGCAAGTTTGCTTTTTTGTTTTTATCAAATTTGATTAGTAAATTGATTTTCTGTTTGCTACGAATTTTTCTAATATGTGAAACTTCGTTTTGCTATATTTTCCTTCAATTTTGACTAACTTTAATAAATACTGATGAAAACTTTAAACCAGGTTCATTAAAAACTCTTTTGTAATTTCTGCATCACTGTTCGATACTAACTTCTATTACGTTTATGCATTTAAAATTCTTAGCGCTAAACTCCAACAATTTGAAATTATCGCAGCGTTTGTTAATAAAAATAATAATGTACGTTAGGGAAAGGGTAGTCTTCATTTTCTTTCCTTGTGATATTCGTGCATTTCCGCCTTTTATGAACGGGGATGTTTTAGGTCTAAACAATGTACTTAGTAATTTTATCACTTCAAAGAAAATGTAATTTTGTGCCATATATAATTCATGAATTTTGTATGTTCAACGGTATCCAATTTCCTTAGTAGCAAACGAACCTTTTTGAATAGGTCTAGTTCGCACAGTTCGCATTATAGACACATTCGTCTCGTCTAAAATATGAAGCAAACGTAATTTCGCTTGTGGAGTCGTAATAAAAATTATCAATAGAGATCAAAACAGTTTTGTGAACATATACTTTCGATTTCACAATTTTGACACCTTTCGATAATTTAGATATTTTTCTGTTCCTGTTGGGTATGCAGAAATATCTCCTTTGATCTTTTCATTTACTTCAATTCTCTTTTTCTGAATTTCTGTTCTTTTCGATTTATTTTTTGTTTTGTTTTGTTTTTTCTCATAATCACTGTTCTAATCGAAGCTATTGCTTTTGCCCTTGCTTGTGCCCGAAAATTTCCAACATAGAACATTTAAACGACTTCATTTTTCGTCACTTAAACTGTGCATGTACACTTTTGTACAGTCGTAGTTTTTCTGACTGGAAGATAAGTTCTTAACTTCTTAGCGAGAAAAAAAGAGCTTCTGGAAACTTATATTTATGCACCAGATCAAGCAATAAATTAAAAAAAAAAAAAAAAACGAATAATAAATGGCGAACATTTTTGTTGGATTTTCTTTTTTTTTTTTTTTCTTCCTGGTGGAACGATTTAAATTTCAAAGCATCGACATGAAATATTTTTCATCCTATTCAAAGACAAAGACTATTTTAAAATTTATTTTTGACGTTAGAGTATGTTTTCCTTTCCGAAGATTTTACATACCTTGGGTGTTATATACCCTCATACATGTGAGAATGAGTCTTCTTGATGCTTCGGTTGTTTGGAGACTGGGTACAAAGTACCAGTAAAGAATCCGATAGGGATGCTCAGGCATTTTTTTACTTAGGCCAAAGTGCTCTTACTTTAGGAGCGCTTGTTTGAACACTCCACCTTCCGACTTTGTGTCACATTTTTCTGTGGTGGTTAGCAAGTAAATATCTATCTTGGGTGTTAAAAATCCAGTACAGCTATTAACTTCTCAGCTATAGTTCTTAACAATTTTCCCAAGCACACCATTTTGATTTTAACATTTGAGTTGTAGCAATGATTATGACAAGACGTGAAGCTTCTTTGTGTAAGGAGCTAACAAGAATGAAAGGTAATCTTCGCAAAGAGGGGAGATTCATATTGGTCGTTTTTTGAAAAGTCCAAGGTCATAGTTAAAAGGAAAACGATCAGTAGAAAGACGGTTCCACCATCCTGCAGTTCTTGAAAAGAAGCAGTCGGAAGGAGTAGCTGTGTTACAATGGGGTATCAAAACAGCAGATTGACGGAGACCTCTAGACCATCGAGTTAAACGAGCTTGAACAAAGGAAGAAGAGCACATATCAGACAATTCTGAAGAACATGTGCTATGATAGTATTTATAGAAAAGACTTGCGTCTGCGGTCAAACATCTAACATCCTTACAAATTAGCCGCACCATTAAGGGCCAGCTCAGCCACACTACATTAACATGAGATACACGGCTTGTGTTGAATTTTTGGGGTCAAATTAAAAATAACGGGTATTTCAACATGCACCGAGTTTTCGTTTTGTTATCGTGTTGTTTTTCTTCTCTCTCTCTCTCTCTCTCTCTCTCTCTCTCTCTCTCTCTCTCTCTCTCTCTCTCTCTCTATCCTGTTCACAGACTAGATTCCATGAACAAAGCTTCTTTCTTAGAACTGCACGCCTGTGGAACTCTGTTCCGTCTGCCTGCTTCCCACCTGATTACAACCTGGATATCTTCAAGTCCAACGTAAACAAATTCCTGATGAACCTCCCCCTTAAGTGAACACTTCATTAAATCTCCACACTTACGTACTGTACTTGCAATAACCCTTATCCCTGAGTGGCTTCCGGGCCTCGATAAGTGGTGACCACCGTGTAAAAAAGAAGAAGAGATTACGACGCAGAATATGGAGGTATAAAAATATGAATAGTGTCTGATAAGGCTTATTATTTATTTTCCGTATTCGTTTCTTGTGCGGTGAAGCGGCCAAGCGCATAGACCATTGGCAGCGATAACCATTCTCGTTGAAGCCGATTGTGTACGCTCATCGATTTTCTTTGTACAGCGCATTTCGAACGCGCCAGGAACATTTTTATTTTTATTTTTATTTTTTTATTTTTTGCCAAAATGGCGTCCTTTCGTTCTACCATGTTCTGCCAAGCAGAGGTCGGGTCTTTAAACTCGATTTAATACCAGTTGTCAATCTAGAACGTTTTGGTCAACGATTTATATTTTTCTTTTATTACGTTAAAAACGGGTAAAAGTTATAGCCTGTTGATTAGAAGGAGTGTTTCATGCCAAATTGATAGTTGAATATCTAATCATTAAATGTTTGAGTAAAAAAGAAAAGA
Organism: Euprymna scolopes; assembly: GCF_053919585.1. Classification (NCBI taxonomy): domain Eukaryota; kingdom Metazoa; phylum Mollusca; class Cephalopoda; order Sepiida; family Sepiolidae; genus Euprymna; species Euprymna scolopes. The sequence goes on along the minus strand of NC_136487.1, from coordinate 76,101,981 downwards.
ATGATTTTCAGGTGGCCATGTTCACCGCGCCGAAGCATTCGTAACAAAAACCTGTCCTGTTCTCTTTTCGACGTTATCGCAAACATGCTTTCTTCAACTGACACCCGATTGCAAAGTACCCCGTACCGACGTCGAGCCGACAAAAAAAGAATCACCCACAGCTAAAGAAACCCTGGCATTTTATATTGTTAAACCCGACCGCGTCTCAATTTACACCAGACACTTTTTTTTTTGTCTCGTGTAGGTCAGGTTTCGAGTTTAAGACTTTTTTCTTTTTTCTTTTCTTAAGCGAATAACACCCGCGCTAATTATGCACACTACAATTCTCCCTACAGAATATGATTACATTTATGATCATTTGCATTAAATACTAATTCCAATTATTCTTAACTGTGTATGATACTCAGCTCGTTGCATGTTATCATAGCAAAGGTCCATATAAGTCAGATCGATTCAGTAATTTCCAGTAGTTTCTATACAAAATGTCAGCCAAATCGATTACTAAGTCGATCTCGCTAACATTTTAACATTCTGACATTCCGAAAATACCATTTTTGGCCAACTAAGCGTCTGGCCGGTTCCAAGTGAGCATTGTCTGAAAATAGCGGTTTCAATCCTACTCAAAGCCGGCCAGAGGCTTAGTTGGCCAAAACGTGGTGAAGTGAAAAACAACTATGGAAGGCAATAATTGCTGAGAATGCAGTCAGGAGATTCGGAGTTCGCGGTTACCACCTGATGAAAGCCAGAGGAATAGTTGACCTAAACGTCGTGAAACAACAACTAAAATAGAGTAGGATAATTGTCCGCAATAAATAAATGAATATTTCAACGTATGTTGCATCTGGGCAACGCCGAGCGGGCTGCTAGTTATTATTATTGCTGTTGTCACATTTTGTGTCAGGCATTTGTTATTGTTGATTTTATGCTGGTAAGCGGATCATAACAAATGACCACAGGCTATCAGCATCTTCTTTTCTCAGTCCTCCATTATTTACGCTAGAACTTAATAAAAAATGAAGGCTGAGAATATACAAATACGAATCGGAACATTACAAAAAAATATGGGGGGGGTCTATGTGGCAGCAAAAAGAGTTCTTCGAACGAATGTTTTGCAGAGAGGGACCAAATATTGGAGTTCAGTCGAGCACCTTTATTATTACATGAAATATGCATATGTGCACGCATGTTTATAAGCATCCGAAATGCGAAACAGATTCTTTCTAATCAACTGTCCTGCTGTTTGTCTGCGTAGGCGTAAGCAGAAACGCAGACGTTGAATTAAAATGGACCAGCACCAAAGCGGATTTAAGAGTTTTTGCCTGTGCAGATGCCGGATTTTATAATCACGATATACGCTCTGTTCGTTCGCCTCCCGTTAATCTCCTGGCAGACGATGTCAGTTTTTCAGGAGAGTAATTAACTGACTATGACGTAGGTATCATAGTAGGTATAAATAAATATATATATATATGTGTGTGTATATATATATATATATATATATATATATATATATATATATATACACATAGTGTGTGTGTGTATAGAGAGAGAAAGAAAGAAAGATAGATAGATAGATAGAGAGAAAGAGAGAGAGAGAGAGAGAGAGAGAGAATAGAGAACGGCTAGCAACATCTCTTGTGCGTGAAACGGACTGTAATGAAGAGGAAAGATCATCGCCATTAACATGCGAAATCCGTTGTGTACATTGTAAAAGCAAGAACGCGTTATCCGAATAAAACCTACGCAGATATAAGAGCAGTACTTCATGTTAGGATGGATTTGGTTTTATATTTATCTATTTTACAAGTCGAAATTGCACCTATTTATAGAAGCAATATAAACAGTATTTGTGACCTGCAAATTATCGCAGAAATGTTGGCGACGAACAGCCTGGAAGATTCTGCCAACGCATAAAGGATTGTTTATACAAGAAAGACGCACGTGTGCATGGATTCATTCATGAAGCCAGTGACCATATGTACTGAGCTTATAACCTCTTTTGTTTACGCTAGGGCAATTGTGTTTATTTAACACTGCAATAGCGTGCTTATCCTAGTTACGCTCAGACTGGTCTATTTATATTTATATATATCATGTGCTTTATTTGAAAATTATTTTTAAACTATCTACCACAGTTTTTATAAGAATGCGTTAGGACATTTCATGTTCGTACGTACGTAATCACCTTGCACATACATAAAACAAACAAGATTTGCAAAAGACATGATGGATGGTGTTCAGTTTGATGTCGCTAAGGTAAACAATTTCGATATTACCCCCACTTACAAATAGAATTATGTTGTCACGTCAACTTTAACTGTACGATTTTATATGAATACACTAGCTGGACGCCCGGCGTTGCTCGGTCGTACAATACGCTTAAGCACGATATTTTAATTTATGCAGATTGCGTATGGATTATTATAGAATTAATCCTCTATTGAATATTATATGTTACGAGAAATAATTTGCCCCGTAGACTAATTCGCAAAAATAAATTATAAAAAAAAATGTTTTAATAATAATGATAATGTGGTTCATTAAATTCACTCCGTGCTTGTTTACAATATCACATCAGTTGATATTTGGGCTTGACGATGAATGCCCTGGAAAAGTCGCTTCTGATTAATGTTTAGTTTTAAAATATGCAAACGAGGAAACGATTTGTGGCGATTTTAAATGGTACCTCTTCTTTTATCGTAAACTGAACTCGTAAATACGATTTTTTTTTTAATGGTGAGGTTCACCGGGCTCGAATAAAGAATCATTCGATCTCTAGTAAAATGCGCTACCACTCAGCTATATCTCCAAATGGCAAGAAATTTGGTTTTTAAGAAGAAATCATTTGGTGAGATTTGATTATTTCCCTTCCTTGGTTTAACGTAAACTATTTCTTGTAAAAATTCTTCTTTTTATCTATAAGAGACGAAATACTATTTTAAAGATCTGATTTTTCAATTTTCGATATTTATTGGATGAATTTCACCATAAAACCTATCTAAGAACACTGCCATACATATAAATTACTTTTCCGTGAAATTTACAAACGATAAGCCCAGCTGTTTCGGAACTCATAAGGAAGTAACTCACGCACGATAAGTAAATTTATATAAGAATGGAGATTCAAAAAAAAAAAAAATGACAATGATTTTTATTGATTTAATATTTAACTGACAATAACTTTTTATTTATTTTTACGAAAGAAAAATAAAGAGTAAATTTTTCTTAATAGTATTGACTCTCGCAGACATTTATTATTCCAAAAAGAAAATTTATTATAAACCACAAATTATACGGATTGATATAAAAAGTACCGCAAATTCTGCAGCTTCCCGCTATAATGTGTATGTATAACCCTGCCCGCCCTACGTTCATGTTTCCATCATTCAAACTGAAAAAGCCCGAAGGATCAGTCGAAAATATGTGCTTTTGAAAGAAACATTTTCGTTGTTTTCTTTTAGGTTTTTTCGAGACCTTTTGTATTCCTACACGTCAACAAATAGAAAATAAATACAGACATGATATAAACATTTATATATATATATATATATATATATATATATATATATATATATATATATATATATATATATATATATATAGTGGAGGTGGTAATTAATAAAAACTGAAGAAAGTGCTCAATACTGTGGTAGAGCTAATATGCGTTTTATTTTTTATTGCCGTATCTTTCTGTTAAGTTAAATTATTGTTTCGGCTACACGGCCGTTTTTTTTTTGACCGTCTGTAAAAGTCTGAGGACGCTACAGACGGCCAAAACAACGGCCGTGTAACCGAAACAATAATATAACTTAACAGAAAGATACGGTAATAAAGAATAAAACGTATCTATCTATCTATCTATCTATCTCTCACTCTCTCTCTCTCTCTCTCTCTCTCTCTCTCTCTATATATATATATATATATATATATATATATATATATATATATATATATATATATATATACAGAGAGGAGAGAGAAATTACAATTAAATTTACCAAAATGATCCAAGATGGTAAAATTAAAGTATATTATAAATATTAAAGAATTAATATTTATAAAGTTATCTCAGCCAGATGTAAAAGCTCGATAAAACCAAATAGGAGATAGAGCTTATAATACGAGCAAAGAGTTAATAAAACATGTTAAAAAACACTTTTTTTAACATGTTTAATTAACTCTTTGCTCGTATGTATATATATATATATATATATATATATATATATATATTATTATTATTATTATTATTATTATTATTAATAGAGAGAGAGAGAGAGAGAGAGAGAGAGAGAGAAAGCCTTGGCCAAAATTATGGAGCACCAATGATAAATCGAAATTATGATTCAAACATATATTTAAAGGTTAAAAATAGTCGAGTAAACATTAATAAATATATTATATAAACAATCAATATTTGACATGTCCTTCTTTTGCCTTTATAACATGTTTTATTCGTTTTTGCATTTTATTGGTTAAATTGTTGCAGGTGGTAGCATCTATTCTCTGCCACTCTTCATGAAGTTTGGTTGTTAATTCATTTTTTGATGAACATTTGTGCATTCTCACTCGTTTCCCTAGATATGGACCACAAAGTTTAAATGGGATTTAGGTCTGAGGATTGAGGGGGAGGGGTAACTTCATTACTGTAATCCCTTTTTTTCTCAAAGCAACCCATGGAAACGTTTGACCTATGCCATGGGGTATTGTCTTGTTGGAAGATTACATCACTTGGAATATTATTATTCAATATTTTAGTCAAAGAAGTTTGGTAAACCTGATCTAGCATGTTAGTATAAATTGTAGAGTTCATTCTGCCCTCGCATATTTACAACGGTTCAGTGAAGAAACCACGCAGCCCCAAACCATTACGCTTCCTCCTCCAAATTTGAAAGTTGGAACCACATAATCAGGATGCAATTCATCACCTTCCTACGGCGAACATAAACTGCTGAGGAGCTAAATATCTGATAAAAAAAGAAGAATTTGTTAAATTTTTTAACAAATTTTATGGATGTGTATTCACATAAAAATTTCAATTGTTCCTTCCAAAGTTTAGGAAATAGAACCAACCACACTTTTTAGTATTACTGCTAACCTTTGTCGGTGCAGATGACTGCCAAAGGACAGAGTATACATAGACCGCAAGTTTTTACATCAGAGTTACCTTCTCCTAGATGCATGTCTTAACGAAGACTGGGGGTGCATCTCTCTCATTGAATTAATGCATCTCCAGATACCAACCTGGAAATTTTTACGACTCGGCGCGGTACATACACTAGCGCCTAACCTTCCCAAATGGTCACCCATCTGGTACTGGCTAGGCGCAACGTTGCTTAACTTCGGTGATCTGGCGAGAATGGGTGTTTCCACGTGATTGTTCGGTAATAGCAGTAATACCAATAAGCGTGGTTGGTTCTACACAAAGCCTTCACCACTATAAACACATCATCTGTGTGGATTTACAAGCAACTTATACGTACGGGGATCAAAAAAGTATACAAAGATCCTTAAATAGAGAACTTCCGATAGAATAAAAAGCTCGATATGCAAGTGGAGCTTAGACACGAGACGAAAAGATAGATATTTATTATAGAAACATTCATACTAATACATGTTGCTTTGTTGACCAATTTGAAACAAGTGAACACAATACGGTGTATAGGGGTTATGAGAGCTCTCTATACAAGTGAACACAATACGGTGTATAGGGGTTATGAGAGCTCTCTATACAAGTGAACACAATACGGTGTATAGGGGTTATGAGAGCTCTCTATACCAGGCATTTTGAAGCCAAACGATTCGTATCAGAAGAGGGGATGGACGTTATGAAACAAAATATGGATACGGTATCTAGCAATAGGCATATTAGGGGATCTTGTGTAAGGGGTATACATTGGAATGAGGGAGGGAGGGTTGTCTGGGGGGATTAAATAATTATAGTACTTTAAATATGCTGGCCGATAGAGGCATGGAGTACACTTGTGGGAATAGGTATTATATATTATGAAAGTTAATTAATTAATCAATTAATTAGGGTCCAATGAAAGTGAGATATGTTGAGCTAAACAATTATATATCTAATATATAAAAGGCTATATGTCTGTCTGCATGTCTGTCAGTCTGTCTTCATATTTTAAAACCCTATCTATTCAGAACCTAATAGTCGCAGAGTAGCGCTAGGGGGCCTCAAATGATTGGAATTTTATGGGCCGTTCTTTTATGGATCTTTAGCCGTTTAAAATAGTTTTTAAAGGGTCAAAATTGAAAAAAAATAGTTATGCATTTCGTACATTAATCTTAGTTTATTTTTAATTTTTAATCCGTCCATATGTGTGTCACGTTAGTACAGAGGTAATGTTACCAGCTTTGAATGCTACAGCTTTGCTTTCGATTTCGAATCTAGCTGATGGCACCCAAATACTTATTTTACTTTTGAAATCACGACTATATATAAGAAATCTAAACAAATTAAATTATCATACTTAAGCGTATTTTACAACCAGGCAAAGCCTGGTACCCTCCCACCGCTAGTATATATATATATATATATATATATATATATATATATATATATATATTATACCAGCAGGCCGCCTAGCGTTGCCCGATCGTAAAATACGCATAAATATTATATTTTAATTCGTACAGAAACTGAGACATGTGCAGGTGAGCATTATGTTTTTTTCTAAACCGTTAACTTCTTGTAAGAAAAAAAAGGAGTACTCGAGCTGAACTCGGCACCAAAACCTAAATAAAGTGAGTCAGGTACGATAATCATTAGATCAGCTTGCACGTTTAAAAACTGTTTCCGAACTTAATTATTCTTAACATAAGGAAGGTGCCATATGTCACCCCCACGCATTCACATCCGTGAAACAGCTGACAAACAGATAAAAATCGGATCACTATCCAAGTACCAATTTTTAAATTTTTACCCCTTAGCAGCCCTTGTTTTAAAAATTGTCCACATGTTTGAATATCCTATATATCAAATTTTAAGTCTGTAGATCAAAAATTCGTTGAGCATATAGGTTTAGAAGTGTCCTCACACACACACACACACACATACATACATACATATATATATATATATATATATATATATATATATATATATATATATATATATATATATATATATATATATATATATATATATATATGCATGCATGCATGTACGGCATAATCACCTTAACATACCGGTTCTCGTCAGATCACCGAAGTTAAGCTACGTTGATCCAGGCTAGTACCAGATGGGTGACCATCTGGGAATGCTAGGCGCTATATGTGCTTTTCGCTTATCTTAGCATTGTTTCCAGTCGTCCTGAACCTCCACTTGCCACTTGTATTCAATAATGTCAATTTAGGGGAGGTGTGGTTGAGATTGCGCAACTCTTGCTACAAAAATTTAATGCCCAGGCACCATTACAGAAGGTATCCATAGTCTGTCAAGACTGCAGGAAGCATATATATATATATATATATATATATATATATATATATATATATATATATATATATATATATATATATATATCGTTGCAATTTGTTGTTTGAAGATTTATGCATATTTAACTTTGGAAATAAGAGCTAAGTTTTCCAGGTGAGGTGAGGGACAACGTTTTTGATAGCGCAGTCTTTATAAAAAAAGAACATGACGGAGTTTCCGATTTCTCTGTAATTACTATTGTCGACTGGGCTTCGTGGCTATTTGAAGTGTTATTATTCTATTAAAAAGCGGCCAGTATTACATGATAGGCCACAGAATGAGGGTGTCTGACTCGATCGGCTTAGAGGCCACAATGATGTTGGGAGAACCGAAACTGCTCAATATCCTAAGCCAATAACATCAATGCCTACATCCTTTGGTGCAATAAAAAAAAAACTTAAAGTAATCGGAGTATATATATATATATATATATATATATATATATATATATATATATATATATATATATATATATATATATATATCCAATTGGAACAGACACGGAACGCATTGCCAAGGCCGCAGCTTTCTCTCCTGTGCTAGGAAGATACTTACGCCTGAGAGGATGCTGTACCTCTATAAGGCCACCATTCGTCCATGTATGGAGTATTGTTGTTACATTTGGGCTGGTGCATTTGCTACTAGTATCTCACTCCTGGACAAAGTTCAAAAGAGGGTCGCCAACCTGATAGGTCCTGACCTGTCATCTAAACTTCAGCCTCTGTCCCATCTACGAAATGTTGCATCCCTATGCCTGTTCTACAAGTATTTCAAATCCTCTAACAAACTACAAACATTTGTACCTCCTCTATGCAAATACCTCCGACAAACCCGACGAGCAGCTAAATACCACCCCTACACAGTAGAGATCTCTAGGTGTAAGAGAAAAGCCTTCTACTCCAATAGTTTCTTCCCCAGAATTGCTAGACTTTGGAACCTCCTTCCGGGATTCTGATTTCCCAACTGTACTGACATGCAGAAGTTCGAGTGTAATGTGAACAGACATCTTGCTGCTCATCTCCCTTCATAATATCCCTGCAACTTATGTGCCCGATAGTAGCCCCTACTTCAAATTGGCACTGTGCCTTGTTTGGAGTGAAAATTGAAATATATATATATATATATATATATATATATATATATATATATATATATATATATATATATATATTTGATTCAATTATTTTATTTTTATTTCATTTGATTCAAGTATTTTATTTCATTTCAGACCACTTTTCCCTTAACTAGGACACCTGAGTGTAAGGCATTGTTAAGGTTGCTTGTTCTTTGTTGGCTAAGATATATTTCTATGCAATTCTAGGTCAACCCTCCCAGGCTTTGCTTTCCCACCATTTGAGAAAAGGCTTACTTTATTGCTAATTATCTGAGGCACACCTAACGAAGAATGTCGACGATGGGGTTGTCTAAATATTTTTAGTCGACCAGAGTGCTCTTCCTGTAGGACGCTCATTTTTTAATTCCCACTTTGCCGACATTTTGTCACACCATTTCGCCGTGGGTGGAAAATAAAAACTAGTTTACCCGAGACGAGCATATAATTCATAGTAGTTTATTTTCTTTTATGTCTGCAACGGTTTTTCAAAAGGCAGCTGGTGGCATTTTGGAGGCATGGCGGAGCTGGCAATTTTTCTGTGACTGCTCTTGTTGACTGGGCTTCGCGGTTGTTTGAATTCTGTCTTTTATCTAAAACCAACAAAGGGAAAGTTATTCCCGCCTCGCATTTAGGTAAAAAAAAATGCACGTTCGTATAAATAATTGAATTCATTCAAAAAGTATCGCTAATAAAAACAAATAAACAACATCTACGTAAAATGTTACTTCTAGTTATGAGTCACGGAAAACACAACTCTGACTTTCATATTACATGAAATAGCTCGGTTTAGGCTTCTTATCATGGGGTCCCGATTTCGAATCTCGCTAGTTTTAGCAACCCTGATGAGTCGTAGACGACGAAACATATGTCAGTGGATAATTATGTTTAAAAAAAACATATATTCCGTTCCTCATTTGGGGATACCAAATTGTTCAAAGGGAAAATTATTCATAACTCGCATTTAGATAAAAATGCACTTTCATATAAATAATTGAATTCATTCAAAAAATATCGCTAACAAAAACAAATAAACAACATCTACGTAAAAACGCCATACATTAGTAGTCGTGCGAGATATCTCGGTGGAAGCGGTTTAGGCTTTTTACCACGGGATCCCGATTTTGAATCTCGCTAGATTCAGCCACTCTGATGAGTCGCAGGCGACGAAACACGTGTTAGTGAATAATTATATTTAGAAAAAAAAATAATGTATATATATATATAGTTGTTATATTGAGCCATGTTTTCCGTGATATAAGCGGTGTTCACATTTTTAAATAAAATACGTATGAAATACGTTTATAAGCCAAATTACAACGCAATATTATGTAAAATAAACAAATATGCTTTGTTTAAAAATCATATTTCGGCGATAGACGCCATCTTCAGAATTTTATACATTTTTTAATTCTTTTTTTTTCTCGTTATGATGGTAAATGGAAAAAAAGGTTAGTACAGAGTCCGCGCGTTGTTCGTCTTTCGAATGTCGAAATAACACGGCTAGTGCATGTAATATGAAAGTCAGAGTTGTGTTTTCCGTGACTCATAACTAGAAGTAACATTTTTAGTCGACTTATGCTTGTCAAGTTCGATGTTTTTTTTTTAATTTTGACCCCTTAGCCACTATTTTTATGGCTAAAAGCCAAATCGAATTTGTTCCGCAGGTCCAAATTCCTTATATATAAAGTTTCAAGCCTGCAGACCAAAAATTGACAGAGTAGTTTAGTAGAAACCGTTCTGCACATAGACAGACAGACAAGGTCACTTATAGTTTATTTTAAGTTAAACATTTTCTATTTATCCATCTATTTATACCAATGATAACATTATTTATTTATTTATATATTTATTTATTTATTGATTCATATTTATTTATATAATTATTTATTGATTGATTCATATATTTATTTATATATTTATTTATTTATTGATTCATATATTTATTTATTTATTTATTTATATATTTATTTATATATTTATTTATTTATTGATTCATATATTTATTTATATATTTATTTATTGATTGATTCATATATTTATTTATATATTTATTTATTTATTGATTCATATATTTATTTATTTATTTATTTATTGATTGATTCATATATTTATTTATATATTTATTTATTTATTGATTCATATATTTATTTATATATTTATTTATTTATTGATTCATATATTTATTTATATATTTATTTATTTATTGATTCATATATTTATTTATATATTTATTTATTTATTGATTCATATATTTATTTATATATTTATTTATTGATTGATTCATATATTTATTTATATAATTATTTATTTATTGATTCATATATTTATTTATATATTTATTTATTGATTGATTCATATATTTATTTATTTATTTATTGATTGATTCATATATTTATTTATATATTTATTTATTTATTGATTCATATATTTATTTATATATTTATTTATTTATTGATTCATATATTTATTTATATATTTATTTATTTATTGATTCATATATTTATTTATATATTTATTTATTTATTGATTCATATATTTATTTATATATTTATTTATTGATTGATTCATATATTTATTTATATATTTATTTATTGATTGATTCATATATTTATTTATTTATTTATTGATTGATTCATATATTTATTTATATATTTATTTATTGATTGATTCATATATTTATTTATATATTTATTTATTTATTGATTTATATATTTATTTATATATTTATTTATTTATTGATTCATATATTTATTTATATATTTATTTATTTATTGATTCATATATTTATTTATATATTTATTTATTTATTGATTCATATATTTATTTATATATTTATTTATTTATTGATTCATATATTTATTTATATATTTATTTATTTATTGATTCATATATTTATTTATATATTTATTTATTGATTGATTCATATATTTATTTATATATTTATTTATTTATTGATTCATATATTTATTTATATATTTATTTATTTATTGATTCATATATTTATTTATATATTTATTTATTTATTGATTCATATATTTATTTATATATTTATTTATTTATTGATTCATATATTTATTTATATATTTATTTATTGATTGATTCATATATTTATTTATATATTTATTTATTTATTGATTCATATATTTATTTATATATTTATTTATTTATTGATTCATATATTTATTTATATATTTATTTATTGATTGATTCATATATTTATTTATATATTTATTTATTTATTGATTCATATATTTATTTATATATTTATTTATTGATTGATTCATATATTTATTTATATATTTATTTATTTATTGATTCATATATTTATTTATATATTTATTTATTGATTGATTCATATATTTATTTATATATTTATTTATTGATTGATTCATATATTTATTTATATATTTATTTATTGATTGATTCATATATTTATTTATATATTTATTTATTGATTGATTCATATATTTATTTATATATTTATTTATTGATTGATTCATATATTTATTTATATATTTATGTATTTATTGATTCATATATTTATTTATATATTTATTTATTTATTGATTCATATATTTATTTATATATTTATTTATTTATTGATTCATATATTTATTTATATAATTATTTATTGATTGATTCATATATTTATTTATATATTTATTTATTTATTGATTCATATATTTATTTATATATTTATTTATTTATTGATTCATATATTTATTTATATATTTATTTATTGATTGATTCATATATTTATTTATATAATTATTTATTGATTGATTCATATATTTATTTATATAATTATTTATTTATTGATTCATATATTTATTTATATATTTATTTATTTATTGATTCATATATTTATTTATATAATTATTTATTGATTGATTCATATATTTATTTATATATTTATTTATTTATTGATTCATATTTTTATTTATATATTTATTTATCGATTGATTCATATATTTATTTATATATTTATTTATTGATTGATTCATATATTTATTTATATAATTATTTATTGATTGATTCATATATTTATTTATATATTTATTTATTTATTGATTCATATATTTATTTATATATTTATTTATTGATTGATTCATATATTTATTTATATAATTATTTATTGATTGATTCATATATTTATTTATATTATTATTTATTTATTGATTGATTCATATATTTATTTATTTATTGATTCATATATTTATTTATTTATTGATTCATATATTTATTTATATATTTATTTATTTATTGATTGATTCATATATTTATTTATATATTTATTTATTTATTGATTGATTCATTTGTTTATTTATATAATTATTTATTGATTGATTCATATATTTATTTATTTATTGATTGATTCATATATTTATTTATTTATTGATTCATATATTTATTTATTTATTGATTCATATATTTATTTATATATTTATTTATTTATTGATTGATTCATATATTTATTTATATATTTATTTATTTATTGATTGATTCATTTATTTATTTATATAATTATTTATTGATTGATTCATATATTTATTTATTTATTGATTGATTCATATATTTATTTATTTATTGATTCATATATTTATTTATTTATTGATTCATATATTTATTTATATATTTATTTATTTATTGATTGATTCATATATTTATTTATATATTTATTTATTTATTGATTGATTCATTTATTTATTTATATAATTATTTATTGATTGATTCATATATTTATTTATATATTTATTTATTTATTGATTCATATATTTATTTATATAATTATTTATTGATTGATTCATATATTTATTTATATAATTATTTATTTATTGATTCATATATTTATTTATATAATTATTTATTTATTGATTCATATATTTATTTATATAATTATTTATTTATTGATTCATATATTTATTTATATAATTATTTATTTATTGATTCATATATTTATTTATATAATTATTTATTGATTGATTCATATATTTATTTATATAATTATTTATTTATTGATTCATATATTTATTTATATATTTATTTATTTATTGATTCATATATTTATTTATATAATTATTTATTTATTGATTCATATATTTATTTATATAATTATTTATTTATTGATTCATATATTTATTTATATAATTATTTATTGATTGATTCATATATTTATTTATATAATTATTTATTGATTGATTCATATATTTATTTATATAATTATTTATTGATTGATTCATTTATTTATTTATATAATTATTTATTGATTGATTCATATATTTATTTATATAATTATTTATTGATTGATTCATATATTTATTTATATATATATTTATTGATTGATTCATATATTTATTTATATAATTATTTATTGATTGATTCATATATTTATTTATATATTTATTTATTTATTGATTCATATATTTATTTATATAATTATTTATTGATTGATTCATATATTTATTTATATAATTGTTTATTGATTGATTCATATATTTATTTATATAATTATTTATTGATTGATTCATATATTTATTTATATATTTATTTATTGATTGATTCATATATTTATTTATATAATTATTTATTTATTGATTCATATATTTATTTATATAATTATTTATTGATTGATTCATATATTTATTTATATAATTATTTATTTATTGATTCATATATTTATTTATATATTTATTTATTTATTGATTCATATATTTATTTATATATTTATTTATTGATTGATTCATATATTTATTTATATAATTATTTATTGATTGATTCATATATTTATTTATATATTTATTTATTTATTGATTCATATATTTATTTATATATTTATTTATTTATTGATTCATATATTTATTTATATATTTATTTATTTATTTATTCATATATTTATTTATATAATTATTTATTTATTTATTCATATATTTATTTATATATTTATTTATTTATTGATTCATATATTTATTTATATAATTATTTATTGATTGATTCATATATTTATTTATATATTTATTTATTGATTGATTCATATATTTATTTATATAATTATTTATTGATTGATTCATATATTTATTTATATAATTATTTATTTATTTATTCATATATTTATTTATATATTTATTTATTTATTGATTCATATATTTATTTATATAATTATTTATTGATTGATTCATATATTTATTTATATATTTATTTATTGATTGATTCATATATTTATTTATATATTTATTTATTTATTGATTCATATATTTATTTATATATTTATTTATTTATTGATTCATATATTTATTTATATAATTATTTATTGATTCATATATTTATTTATATAATTATTTATTGATTGATTCATATATTTATTTATATAATTATTTATTTATTTATTCATATATTTATTTATATATTTATTTATTTATTGATTCATATATTTATTTATATAATTATTTATTGATTCATATATTTATTTATATAATTATTTATTGATTGATTCATATATTTATTTATATAATTATTTATTTATTGATTCATATATTTATTTATATATTTATTTATTGATTCATATATTTATTTATATAATTATTTATTGATTCATATATTTATTTATATAATTATTTATTGATTGATTCATATATTTATTTATATATTTATTTATTTATTTATTGATTCATATATTTATTTATATAATTATTTATTTATTTATTCATATATTTATTTATATATTTATTTATTTATTGATTCATATATTTATTTATATAATTATTTATTGATTGATTCATATATTTATTTATATATTTATTTATTTATTGATTCATATATTTATTTATATATTTCCATCTGTAAATCACAGTTATTACATTATCTATATATCGAGCTTTCTCTGTTATTCTGTTCATATTTATTGAACGATTCGTAACCGTTCAAGTATTATGTATATTAATGTTGTCCTCATCTGCGAGTCTATTTTAACGTTGTATACGAAACCATGTTCGACAGATGGCTGTTTGCTTAATAGTATATGGTTGGATAGACCGACGTATTTGCAAAAGTCAGAGGTATGAGTCAGTGAGGATGGCATTATTAGATTGGGAAAAAGGAAAAGCAGGTGGGTGTTCTTATAAAAGTCTAAATGAAAAACTAGACATGTGAAGAATCGGGAATCGGAAAAATCGACAAATCTGGGGGTATCGGAATCGGTATCGAATCGGGAAAATTGATGCCTATTTTCCGATACAAAAACGAATATTTTAATTGTCTTTTTTATTATATTTTTGTTAAAGAAAAATCTTCCATTGCTGGCAATAAATGATAAAATAATAAATATTTATTGATTTTAAAATACCAGTGAAGCTAAAATCTATAGATCATCCTCCACAATTGTAAAGTCACGTTTAGGAGAATATCTGCATATTTAACATTCTTTTTTTTTTTTTTTTTTTTTTTTTTACAGAAATCGGGGAAAATAACAACTCTATAGTTAAATATTTAGAGATTTATAAAGAATCGGAATTGGAATTGTATCGGAATCGGGAATTTAGTACGGAATCGGTAATTGTATCAGAATCGGGAAAAATATTGCAATCGTCCATCACTAATATAGCAGCAACCGTATAGTGCAACGGTTAGAAGCCTCGACTGTCGTTTGGGCGATCGGGTTTCGATCCTGGCTTGAGGTAGTTGCTTGTCTAGCCGCACTAATGAGCTGTGAAACAGCGAAACAGTATTGTATGTAGATGACTGTATATATATATATATATATATATATATATATATATATATATATATATACTTAATTCACATTCACATTGTTTAAATTACTACGTCTTACACGTGTTTCATTAAATAACATAAACCAAACAATTCATCAAATATCTTCATTAGTTCACCAAAGAAAAAAATGTACAATTTATTTTCCTTGGGTGAACTAATGTAAAGTCTCTGATGATGTGTTTGGTTTATGCCATTCAACGAAAGACGTGTAAGACGCAGTAAAAGCGGAAATCCATTTTCATTGAGCTTAATAAACCGTTGCAATTTTAATATATATATATATATATATATATATATATATATATATATATATATATATATAGAGAGAGAGAGAGAGAGAGAGAGAAAGAGAGATTGGGAGGCTTATAAGAAGAAAGGGGGAAACAGTTTAAAGAAATAATGTTGATTTATTAAGTATATATATATATATATATATATATATATATATATATATATATATATATATATATATATATAACATAGACAATAAGAACAATTTTAATAACAAAATAAAAAAGCAATAAAATTAATCTGGAGCAAGAAACTAGATCTAATATCCGGAACTGTTTCGTTATTTCTTTAATGGGGGTGTTTTCTGATCAACACTGCTGGGGGACCATGATATAAAATACTGCTTGTGTTTTTAAATACATGAAACCGTTTTTCATAGTAATCAACTGATGATGACTACAATAATATTAAAACTAAGTAAATTCTTGGAAACAAATTAATGCAGTTATTTTCCTTGGGACTAAAAGTGTGGGGTTTTGGTGGGGGGTCATATAGTTTTAAAGGTTGAAAAACGCCCAAGACTACAGAAGTAGAGAGTTTGGGCCATCTGACATCCAGTTGTAAAGTTCTGTTGGGGGCGGCTATTATACAATGCGACAAAATGGAGTGTGTAAATATCCCCACTGGAAAATCTGTAAAAACCTGAATATCCAATGTAATAGCAAATCTTGGGAACATGTTTACCAGAAATAACAGTTGGAAATAAGTCATACATCATCTGTTATGACTACGAAATTCCTAAAGCTACATACCTAGAAAATGAGCTATTAAGCCTGACTTAGTGATATGGGACAAGAAGGAGAATGTAGCAACCCTAGTTGAAGTAAGCGTCCCTTAACAGAGCAGAGAGGCAGAAAATAACAAAATACAATGACTTATATACGACATGAAAAGAAACTGGAATCTTAAGAAGGTATCAATCATACCAGTCATTATAGGAGAAACCGGGCTAATGAAAAAGAATTTCAAAAACTATCTGGCGAATATACCCGGTGAACCAAGTGCAAAGGGACGGTTAGAATCTTAAAAAGATCTTTCGGTTGGAGTAACTAAACTAATGGGAGAATGCTTGGCATCCGGTAGAATGCCCCATCCCCAGGAAAAACAAAGTGATAAGAAAATTAAAACATAGGTATGTGTATCTGTGTGCATGTGTATGGTTCTCATTTATGTGGGTGTGTCTGTATGTGTGTGTGACGCGTTTATAAAACTTGTTACGGCGCATTGATTCCTTTCTCTACATCTCCGTTTACACTATTATATTGTTAACAAATCTGGCCTGAAACAGTCTTCCTATTCTTCACTATCGGCTTCTATCGATCTCATGTACTCGCACTGATGTTCGTTCGCATCCAAGTATGTTTCGGCCAATCCTTGCACATTCCCATTGGTTGAACCCCTGGGAGACGATTGCCAGATTGCACTTGACTAAATAACACCTGACGAGACAGATGCGACATTCCTGACAATATGGCCAGACCAACGACATTGTCGTTTCATAATAATGCATTCAACACTTTCGCGTTTCTGAACTGTACAAGGCTGACGTGATAGACAGCCATAAACGTGGTAATGTCGCGGAACAGGTCTTAGTGTCAGAGCTACCCGACTAACCCGGCTCTGGTGAAATTCAAAATGATATCCGCACGTGGTAAGGAAGATGTTTCCACTCAATACACAAATATCTCCTCAGCTTGGCTGGATAAATTTATCTAAGTTTCTTTAAATCTTTATTTAGGTCTTGCAGGCATATAGAGAAGTTGAAGTAACATTTTGGCATAGAGTTTTCTTTTTTAGAGTGAGTCTTCGATTTGGAAGGATTTTTTTTTTTTTTTTTTTTTTGGTTAGGTGCTAAATGTGATATCTGATCTGATGGTACACTTTATTTTTTTTCTGTCTTTGTAAAGCAAACGTCAAAGAATTTGTGATTTGCTGAATGAACTTGTAACATGAAAGGAAATTTTAATAACGGTTTATAATGTATAGAAAACACATTAGTCCATGTTCAATAATATTACAAAGTCTGGAAGTGGAGAAATCAATGAAAAGCATGATAAAGCTTTTATTAAAGCTCTCAAACTCCAAATCTTAAAGCATCTAACCAAATCTATGATAAAAATGACAATCGAACTTAAGGTAGACAATAAGATCTACATAGACATGCAGTAAAATATGATTTGAAATGAACATCGTACGCAACAAGACAAAAAACACTTGTTAAAAACTGAAGGAATAGAGATTGTAAATGTGCAATAAAATTATTACATCGTTCAAGGAAAATCCTTTCATTGTAATTTTAAAATCATGGTTGCAGAAAAAAAAACGACGTTCCACGGGATTGATTCAGTACCATTATATTTGTCTTATTCTGGTTAAAACCGATATATTCAATATCGTTTATATTTTTAGCATTCAACATTTATGGTGCAAGTATGGAAGCGGCATTAAGTCTGAAGAGCCTGCACGTAAAATTACATTTATAAATGTTCTTTCTCTCTCTCTCTTTCTCTCTCTCCCTCCTCCCTCTCTCTACATATATATGTAGTAAGATTATATATATATATATATATATATATGTATATATATATATATATATATATATATATATATATATGTGTATATACAAGAAGAACTTATAAACTTTATAATTAAAATTAAAAATCGGTTTCACAAGAAAGAACAAACAAAATCAATAAATTGTACGATCATTTCGGAAACGATGTTTTTATTGAGACAGACAATAAGTCTTGGACAATAATTTTATCATTTGATTTTATGAAATAAAGTCTTCTCATCAGAAAAAAATAGTTTAAAGACACCAAAAATAAAACTACCATTTTTAAGTAAGGCAGATATATCTTTTAATGGTCCGCCTTTCATAAACTACACTTAACATCCCAATGGATGCATTGACGATGATACTTATGAGCTTTAAAGGCGGACAATTAAAAGATATATCTATATACCACTATTTTTGCTGATGGGGAGACTTTCTTTCATAAAGTCAAATGATAAAATTATTGCCCCAGACTTATTGTTTGTCACAATAAAAACATCGTTTCCGAAACGATCGTACAATTGATTGATTTTGTTTGTTCTTTCTTGTGAAACCGATTTTTAATTTTAATTATAAATTATCAATCATCTTACTCAATATTAAAATAGCTCTAGGATATATATGCATATCAAGCTTATCATATATCAACATTAGAACGAACACTTTTTTTTATTTGAATTATATTAATAAATTTACTAATACATTAAAATAAACTATGTTCTAATCCCCTTATATATATATATATATATATATATATATATATATATATATATATATATATATATATATATATATATATATATATAATTATTGAGATTTTAAAGTTTGTCACAACCGTGGATGGTAGTGTGAATAAGTTCCCTGTCTCAAAAAAAAATGACAACCAATCCCAGCTCCTGGTCTCCTTGTATCGTTTAGCTACTAAGCCCGGCGAAACTGTTTATACTAACTGGAAGAAGGGGTAATAGCGGTACTGGCGCCATAAAACCAGTCACTTCGGGCAGGTGGGGGCTCGTAAGCTTTAGATGGTAGCTCAACTGATTCAAAACCTCCGCTCCCTTGCGGAACTATCCCATCAGTGGAAAGTCTAAGGGAATAAACCCCAACAGAAAATCCGTAAGGCGGTATGACTTTATAATTATCATCACCGGCAACTCCTGTAGCACGGTTAGAACCAATCGGTATTGTTTTACCTTGGATCCTCTAGTTTCGCTGAGAGGGGGAAACTGCTGTACGGGAAACAGCTGTCCTCCCATATTATCTTGCCTGGGTTATGTATCTGCACTGCTACACCATCTCTTCTTTTGTTGTTTGTATGATTCGAACCCCAGACACGAGTCGCCTTTCAATGTAGGAATGGCAGATTTATCTCAAAACCGACAGGGGAGGTTAAGTGTAAATTCATAACAAAACATTCTGGTCTTTTGGTGTTATTTTTACCACATCGAAAGTAAATTCCTATAAAGTTCTACAAAAGTGATTAAAAGATCAATGCAAATACTTAACATACGACTTTGTATGTCAGGTAATAAAAACTACCCAGATGGTAACTATGCATGTGCACCTGATGTTTCTTCAGTCTATACAACTAAGAAAACACAAGATTTCTTCAACTTTAATTTCATCAATGTTTGGGAATCATGTTCGTATCCGCCTTTTAGCTCGGGTATGAACGCTTCGGATTATGCCATTTGGTGCGTTTTAGAACATGCTACCGATAGACAATCACACAATACTGTCGCCTATCTTAATGATACTATTATAGAAGAATGGGAAAAGTTTCGTGGTTAAATTTTAAATTCTGAAAAAAAAACATATAGAGACATATATTCGATTTAAGAATTTATTGTTTGACAAAAGGAATATATAGAACGGGTTATTTTAATTTCCTTAATCCATGGATTTTCAACAATGGCCTATATCATCAGAAGAAATGCGGTTAGCAAAATGTTCAGCTGCGAATGGACGCTAGTTTTGCTTTTCAGCACAATTATTGAAAATAGTTTTTCCGTGGTTGTGGATAATTATATGGAAAAAATTATACGAAAAGAGAAGTATCAACTTGTTGAAAATCCATGGATTAAGGAAATTAAATTAATCCTTTCTATATATTCCTTTTGTCAAATAATAAATTCTTCAATCAAATATACGTCTATATATGTTGTTTTTTCAGAATTTAAAATTTAACCACGAAACTTATATATTGCTCTATTCTTAAATATTGAGCTTTTCCTTTTTGGCTAGGATCATCTTGAAAGTATTACTTCAAGTAATATCTATCAGGATTTTTCATCTGAATTCTATCAGTGTCTTATCTCGCTTATATATATATATATATATATATATATATATATATATATATATATATATATATTAGGTTGGTGCAAAAATAATGTTTTGACGTTAAACGATAAAAAAGACATTATTATTTTGCACCGACATAATATATATATGTGTGTGTGTGTGTGTGTGTGTGTGTGTATTGAGTGTGTGCATATATATATGTATGTATATATATACATACATATATATGTGTATATATGCGTGTATATATATATGTATATGTAGGTATGTATATGTGTTTGTATATATATATGCATATACATGTGTGT
Organism: Euprymna scolopes; assembly: GCF_053919585.1. Taxonomy (NCBI): domain Eukaryota; kingdom Metazoa; phylum Mollusca; class Cephalopoda; order Sepiida; family Sepiolidae; genus Euprymna; species Euprymna scolopes. The sequence continues at coordinate 76,080,151 of NC_136487.1, read as the reverse complement.
GCATATATATATGTATATATATATATGTAGAGAGAGAGAGAGAAGAAAAAGAGAAGGAGAGAGAGAAAGAGAGAGAGAGATTAAGAGGGTGAGAAAGAGAGATTAAAACAAGATAAAGAATAGATATCATTTTAAAGGACTAATGTGAAATAGATAAAGATATATATATATACATGTATATGTGTATATATATGTATATATATATGTATATATATGTATATATATGTATGCATATATATGTCTTTGTATATATATATATGTGTGTGTGTGTGTATATATGTATACATATGTGTGTATATACATATATACATATATATATATAGAGAGAGGGGGGGAGAGGGAGTAAGTGGGAGGGATAGAAAGAGAGATTAAAACAAAAGAAAACTAGATATCATTTTAAAGGACTAATAGAAAATAGATAAAGAAAGAATAATCTGAGACATAAGTAGATGAGATATAGGAAAATCGTAAAAAAAGATGAGGCAGAGGTCAAAGAATTTGAAGAGTCGCAACCACGAAAAATAAAACGTTGGATTATAGCGAATATACAAAAACTAAATATCTAGAACAGTGAGAGAGAGAGAGAGAGAGAGAGAGAGAGAGAGAGAGAGAGAGAGAGAGAGAGAGAGAGAGAGAGAGAGAGAAGAAAGAGTGAAGAATGGAGAGAGGTGGATGAGAAGTTTTCTGGGTGTGACAGAAGAGTGATGGCCTTTTGGGGATGGATGCTGATGCTGATGTAAAGATGACTCAACGCACGACGCTACACTCATCCGTCTACGAGAAATGATGCTTTAGAAACGGAAAACACCCACACATATATGAATATATGATGGCACACACACACGCACACACATACATTTATGAATATATGATAGCACACACACGCACACACATACATATATATACATTTACGAATATATGATAGCATATACACACACATAACTACAATTTGAATATATATATGTATGTATATATATATATATATATATATATATATATATATATATATATATGTATAACTACTTCGTTTAGTCACATAAATTAATATACGAAAGTATAAATTTATGCGTAAACTTTAAATATTTACTTCAACAGTGCTCAATACGTGTGTAGAGCTCAGTAGTAAGGTATAAAATATATATGGCGATTAAGCTACACAGACTATTCCGTGTTTCATCCACGCTAGGATTCCTCAGGCTTATGAGGAATCCTAGCGTGGATGAAACGCGGAATATTCTGTGTAGCTTAATCGCCATATATATTTTATAGCTTACTATATATATATATATATATATATATATATATATATATATATATATATATTATAGACGGCCCATACCCCGTTTGGATTACTACTTGTTCTCTCTCTCTCTCTCCCTCTCTCTCTCTCTCTCTCTCTCTCTCTCTCTCTCTCTCCTTGTTAATTACGTACGCTATTTACCTCCTCCCTCTTCTGCCATCAATCCACAATTTAATTATCTCATTCGCACTTTTTATACGTCATCCAATTTATATGACGTTTTTTTATGACGCCAACTAGTGTACACGATTTTGTTAAATAAAAAAAAATATATATGTACACTTTTTTTAAGTTTAATTTAATCACATTTTTTAACATTACACTGGATTTCATGCCTCTAATATATAATCGTTAGATATTCTTTCTTGTATGGTTTTTAATGAATTAGCAATGAATTAGAAAATGTAAGAACTCTATAATAATAATAATCGTAGACTTCGCTGTTCCTACTGACTACAGGGTGAATATCAAAGAAAAGGAAAAACGGAGCAAACACACAGAGCTAGCCAGAGAGTTGAAAGGGACATGGAAGATGAAGAAAATGAAAATAATACCTATAATAGTAGGAGCACTAGGAACAATCCTGAAAAAGTTTGAAAAAAAAAATGGAAGAAATTGAAATCAAAGGAATGTCTGGAAAAATACAACGAACAACAATAATGAAAAGAACTGAAACATTAAGGAAACCCCTTGAATGTGGAGACTAACACACGTGAGCAACAAGCGCGGACCAGAGAAACTGCTGTAGAGGCGAAACATGAAGCACTACATGGAACCAAGAGCACTGAAGCTGTATATCTATAAGTTCTATAACCCCACTCTATCCCCATTACCACATCATTGCCCCCACTCACCCCCCCAAAAGAGTTAGACCAAACAGCGAAGTAGTCAAGAAGGAAGGAGCGATCGAGGAGAAAGCACTGACCAGACCTCTGCTGGAAAAGTACGAAGAGAACTGGGACCTTGGGGAGGCTTATTGCCACTCAAATTCCAGTGAAGACTAATAGCCGCTGCCAACGAGAAATCACTGGCAAGCAGCTGTTGCGATAATGCAAATTTGTTTGCAAATGTCATCGAAAGAGGTGGAGAGTACTGGAAATCTGGGGTGACTTGATATCACTTAGCTGCCAGTGGACACCACATGCTGTTTTCAAGGAGAGATCTTTGATGATCTGTGTGAAAGCTCCTTGTGAGCCAATAATAATAATAATAATAATAATAATAATAATAATAATATAATCTTGAGAAAAACCTCGGAATGCGGCAACTAACTCGCATAAACTGCAAACACTAACCGACCACAGAAGTAAAACAAAAAGATAGAAGGAAATGGAACTGCAAGAAATTTTATAAATAGCGCCCCCCTAAAATTGGTTTTAGCCGCGGCTGATACCACACAAAATAGTCGTGAAGGATCAAGGAGGATGGAAAGATCGAGAAGGGAGGGCACTAACCAAATCTCTACTAGATGAATACGAAGAGTACTCGGACTTTGGTGAAGTTTATTGCCACCCAAATCCCAGTGAAGACCAATAATCATTTCAAGCAAGAAATCAATAGTAAGCAGCTGTGGCGATAAGGTAAAAGGTTATTGCAAGGTTATCGGAAGGGCTGAAGAGTAGTGGAAGTTTTGACATATTCCAGTGAACACCGCCGGTTATTACCAGTAAGTACTCTGTGATGATGCCCTGTGTGACAATTACTAGTCCGTACAAATAATACTGATCGATATGCATGTATTTGAGTATTGATTTTTTGCGGACTGTTATTCTCATCTTCATAATTGCTGTTGTTTTACCACGTTTTACATAATAGTGATTTTATTTAAAATGCAACCGGGCCCGTGGCGCAGTGGATAGAGGCGTTGAGTCTGTTTCCAGGTGAGCATTGTCTATAGATAGAGGTTTCAATCCTACCAGTTGATTAGTTGGCCAAAACGTGGTGAGACAACAACAACTATGGAAGGCAGTAATTACTGGGGATACAGTTACAAAGCTAAGCATCCCTATCCCGTCGCGGTTAACCACCTGAAGAAGGCTATGGGATGAGTTGACCGAAACGTAGTGAAGCAACAACAACAACTATGAAGATGAGGATAACAGTCCTCAAAGAATATATACTGAAATAATGAAGACTCATCTCCAAAGATTCAAAATATAAAAAATAAAATAATACACAGGATGTTCTAAAATGTTTGGCCCCTATTTCGTAGCACAATAGTTTTGACAATTTTCGTTGGAATGGCCTCAAATTTTCACAGCTTGTATAAAAGCGTTTCAAGTTTTTGTGTGTAACGTTTGGTATTTCTATCTTTTCAGAAATGCCGTTCACTTCAAAAGAAAAGTCATTTTGCGTATTAAAGTATGCTCGCACTCAGTCACCGAAGACAGTGCAGCGTGCCTTCTTCACAAATTTTGCAAAGAAGGCACCAACTACAAAACAAATCAGGACTTGGCACCAAAAATTTCAAGAAAAGGGCTGCTTATGCATACCTAAATGCTACAGCGAGTTTGGCACGAGCTCGAATACCGACTCGACGTTTGCAGAGTCACAGGCGGCGCTCATACTGGACATTTTAGAAAATCTGTCATAGAACCAACATATATTTGTACTTTTCTTTGTAAATTTAACCAATAAAACTTATGATCTTCAACGTAAAGTGTATTTAGTTTCATTAAGACTCATTAAGTAGTTTCCGAGATATGGGCATTTAAAATAAGGTTAACCATTTTAGAACACCCTATATAATGCCTATATATGTAAGGTAGTTCACGGGTGCCTTTGATAAACGACTATGTAGAAATAAGTCACTTGATCACAAGTAAATTAAGTTTATTCTAACATAAAGCATCTGCTTTATTTTACGTCACTCATTCAACAAACAAAAAAGTGGTTAAGAAAGAAGTTTTTTCATGTTTCTATGTCTAGACGAGAAAAATGTTATTATAAGTCAGAATAAGAAAACGTGTTATTATGACCGTACAGTGAGTTTGTACATTTTGTATTATTTCGAAATAAGCAAATCCAAGACTGAGAAGATGTCGTTATATTTAGAAGTCCATGTGCCAAGATGCCAGTAACAAGAGGCTGCGGTGGTGTTTGTTTGCTCTCCAATAAAAAGCTGTGGTAGTGTTCAGGCTGGCAAAAATTTATTCGGACAGCTGATTTTCTTGATGGTTTCCTGTATGCAAACCGTATATGTTTATATAGAGTTTATGAACAGGTACTTGGCTCCAGAGATATTTTTAAGGAAACTAAAACCGGTTGGAGTCGGTTAACACAGCGAATTGCCATGCGAACACTAAACTTAAATTGTGCATGATGACCTTGCGTTTTCTAAGGTCAATTTCCGTTGTGTTCGGATGATAAAGTGCATGACTAAAAATTCGATTTAAAGATGAACATTTTGAAAGAATACAAAAATAGTTTTTAGATAGTAACATGCATATATATGTATATATATATATATATATATATATATATATATATATATATATATATATATATAATTTGCACGGAGAAGAATTTCTAGTCACATTTACAAACTGTTTACAAATATATTGATTGTTTGAAGAAGGTTGATATAGTATTCGAGATGAAGACTAGAAAGAGACACCGTAGAGAGAATAAATAAAATAGTAGGTTCGGATGGTGCGTTTAATGTGGTTGAGTTTTTTGTTTGTTTGTTTATTTGTTTTTGCTTATTTTTATGATTTTTATGATTTTTACCTATACATTCTATCAAGTTATCATGCTCTAAAATATCTCACACTACATACATACATGATGATGATTGCAACGTCTTGTCAAGCGAGAGCCACTCCCTCAGTCACTAAAATCCATGTGCCCGAATATGACTTTTTAGCCCTGCCAGTGACTTGCACGCTCTCAAGCAGACATGACACTGAAAACGTTCACTGATTTGTATGAAACTAACAGCAGCGGAACCTGTATTATCGTGGGCTTTCATGTGATTAACAAAACCTGCCTTAGACAACAGAGCCCAATCACACACCTTACAGATCCAGAGATCTCCATGGTTGGGCGGCAAGGTTTGGCATTTCTTACATGCTTTCTTAAGCTTCGTTCGGTCTATTTGGGCTGCTTCAAAGTGTTCTACACCCCTGTATATCAGTGTCTTCCACTGCTTGCGATCATACGCTAGTGACTCCCAACTGTCAACAGGAATATGAAAGCTCACCAGACCCTCCTTGATGCTATCACGAAAACTTTTTTTGGGCTTGTGCTGAGGTCTTTTTCCAAGAAAGAGCTCACCATAGAACAATTGTTTTGGGAGTTGATAGTCTTTAAACCGGATGAGATGACCCGCCCAACGCAACTGGTTCTTAATAACAATGGTAGCAATACTGGTTGTTTTGGCCTTTTTTAAGACATATGTATCAGGGACAAAGCTATACCACTTTAAACCAAGAATGTGTCTAACGCAGTGCTGATGGAACCTCTCCAGCAATTCTATATGTGACCGGTACAAGGTCCAAGTTTCAGATGCGTAGAGTAGGGATGGTACTACACATGCTTGATATACTGAAATTTTAGTTGTCAGAGTTAGATCACCATCAGACCAGACTCTATCTTGTAACCTTCCAAAAGCATCAGATGCCTTGCTGATTCTCTGTCTTATTTCCGCATTAAGAGTACCATCATTTGATAAGGCACTCCCAAGGTAGACAAAATTTTTTACGACTTCAAGGCGCTTTCCACAGACGAAGATATCAGGTTCCACATACAGATCATCGGGAGCGGGAGTGTACATGACTTTAGTTTTCTTAATGCTAACTGTCAGTCCAAAGCAGGTACAAGCATTTGTAAAGAGATCCATCACTAGTTTCATATCTACTGGGGAGTGTGTTACCAGGTCAGCATCATCAGCATACAACAGTTCCCTAACAAGTCCATCACTAACAAGTGTTTTGGCTTCGAATCTTTTGAGGTTGAACACCTTTCCAGTCGTTCGGAATCTAATATAAACACCCATATTAAAATCGTGGAAACCATACCAGAGCACAGCAGTCAAATAGAGCGAAAACAATGTTGGTGCAGCTATATCACCCTGCTTCACACCATTATCAATGGGGAATTCTTCCGAAAGCCGACCATTGAAGTTGACGCGACATACATACATACATACATAAATACATACATACATGCATGCATACATATATATATATATATATATATATATATATGTATATATATATATATTCATTTACTGTATTCACACATAACATTATAAAAAAATTATGTATCGATTTTCAGTATTTGCTTCAAAGTGCTCAATAAGTGAGCACACCGAGTTCGTAAATTATGAAAATATACGAATGTCAATTAGAGGTGTCCGTGTTTTATCACCGTAGAAATATGTCATTATATATATTTATATGTATACATATATATGTATATATAAAAACATATATAAACACACACACACACACACACACACATATATATATATATATATATATATATATATATATATATATATATAAAGACTTATACATACTTCAACTTAAGCTGCGTTGCGATTTCTCTCCAATCAGATGATTGGAACACTCAGTAATTGTGTTAACAAATAAAAATATACTTAATTCTTTCGCATTTGAAAGCGTGACCATACATCGAGTGGTAAAAGGTAAGTTTCCAAATGCTGAGATCCAGGGTTTTAATCATTCAACTAGCGATGCAATTGCGTCATCCATACTGACGGGTGTTAAATAGCACGAAACATGAATCATGTCTACGAATGTTATTTATTAAAAGTAATCATATGACTTTCTTAAATTTATATAAAAACATATTTTTGATATGTATATTCTTTATAATATAGTCCAAATTCTTACAAATAACAAGCTCTAATAAGCTATGTTTCTTGCTTCTGAGCATATATACTGCTGAGTTAGACTACTCCAATGACTAAAAGAAAGATTTGTTTCACAGTCATAATTATTTTATATAGTTTAGATGAATGCTTATTTTATTTTTACAGCAGTCTTACACGTGTTTCGCAATTATCATAGTTCCATCAAGCAGGTCATCAGAGACGAACAGATATCCGTGGAAATCAACGCTGAGTTAAAAGGAAAAATAAAAGAAAGAAAGTACTTCACAAATACAGAGAAAATGGTAAGTTAAAAATATGAAAAACTAACTTTAATGATGAAAGTCAAAAAAAGATCCCCCTTCCCAAAAAGGAGATATGTGAGTCACCATAGGGAGATTTTCTAGTCAGCGTCTTGGTTTTGCTTCGTTTTCTACGTTGAATCAGATGTCCCTTTGGGGGTTGGTCCTTTATTTGACTTTCAGTGTGAGTTCATAGACTGTACCTTATGACCTTGAAATTGTGCATAATGACCTTTCTTTTTCAATAGCCATTTGTCGCGGGGTTACAAAAGTAAAAATCAATGTTAATGCATTTCTTTATCAAGTTTATACTTTTCCTCTAATGTATTTTAAGAATATGATTTTGGCACAATTGTTTTTGCCAACACGCATCAGAATTTCATCGCCAGTTATCGAATAGCATTATTCCCAACGTTTCGTACTGAATCAACGAGATGGTTGGATGGGAGACCGTTCTTGACAAACTCTTATTTATACTATAATAAACGACATTATTTCTTTTCTTTACTAATAATTCATCACATATTAAGTCAAAAGCCACCCGAGGATAATAGTTTATAAGATTGATGTGCTCTCGGTTTTATGATAAATATTATGAAAGATATGAGACGTCAAGTTGCCAACCGAGTAGAGATTACAAAATCTACCAGTAATGAAGGCCATCTTTTTCATCGATGTTAATAAACGTTACACCGACTGAAGTCAAAGAGTAGCTTCCTCGGTCATTTGTAACCTCTAATTACATCTCAGGAAGAAACTCGACTATAGCTGTGGCTTAGAACGCTAAAGAATGCCTCCTCTTCTATTGACATGGAAATATCCTCTTCTGAGGTCCTCCTTCCCAGTTCAAAAGCATTCTAGCTCAAGCGGAAAAACACTCAACCGCTTGAGACAAGGAACGGAACGATCAAAAGCTGATATGACCAGAGGGGGCAACAAAACTGGCCCAGCCATCTGTGGATGTGGATGGAAGTAAACTAATTAAAGTCAAGGCCTGTCGAACCCCTAACAACATTTCAGGAAGAAACTGGGCGGTTAGAGAAGCTCCTTTCTATTGAAATGGCTATCTTCTCATTTGAGGTCCTACTGTTAAGGAGAGGTGCGGGCGAACTGTGTCCAGGCAAGCAGGAAGAACAATGGAAATTCCAGGCGATCAAAAGAACGATCGGTTCCAGGAAAGGTGACCTAAGCTACATCCAGGCAAACGGAAATAAACAATGGAAATCCCGGGATTTGGAGCGACCTGTATCACTAAACTGACCCATGGTCTGACCCATGACCGATTGAGGTCATGACCTCAATCGGTCATGGGTCAGACCAAAAACCAGCAAAGGTGCAATAAACAAGCTGGCGAGAAAATACGTTAACAGGTCGAAGTGATACCAATAAAAGAAGCGAGCAGAACAGAGAACAGTCAGAGAGACGGACAGAAATTGGCACAGTTTGCGACCCACACCGCCGTCATTTTGTTGAAGTGTGTTTATTAAATATATAGTAAAATAAACAAAGTCTTTATTATAAACAAAGTACCTCATATTCATTCATAAATGAAATAACTGTCCATTTTTATAGCCAGATGATCACCAGCCAGACATATATGTAACACTACCTCCTGACTCATAAGCATTATAAGTGCCCATGAAAAACACTCAACCGCCTGAAAACGAGAAATAGGACCATCAAAACTGATCGAGCCATATGTGGATGTAGAGAACTATACGACGGGACGTTGACTTCTATGCTCCCTGCTGTCCAACCAGTGCGGCATGAAAGATCTTGCAGGATGCACTAATAATTACAACAGTTGCGTACAAAAGTGAGAAACCGTCGTGTATCCGCAAACCATGCAAAAATAAAAGATTAAATAATTGAAAATAAGGAATGGAATGAATAAAATTATGTAACTAATGAGGACGGTTTATGATAAAAGTTTATGGACATTACATTTGAAGATGAATATATTGTAACCATTTTGCGGCAACTTGTACCACAGATGAGAAGTTCGTGTAAAGAAATTCTGTTTATCAAAATCATGTTTGGCGCAAGGCCGATGAAGGATGAAGACAGGAAATTTATTAACAGTTAAGGTAGAAAATGAATCCTTACATTTATAAATGATTATCGGTGTTTCGGATATAATTGTCAGTATTACAATCTGTGTCGTGTTTGTAGTTACCCCCATACAAAAAAACCTTTGCAAGTCAGACTGTTTCCTGCATGAAAACCTCGGTGTTGTGAAATGTGCTCTACGCAGATGTCGTCGAAATATCTAATGGATATGTAAATACAAAAGAAAAAATAAATAAGGATAGAGTTGGTGCACAGACGAAGGATAAAATAATTGTTACGTTGTACTCCACTCAAGGGAAGCACGGTACTGAATTAACTATATGTTAGATAGCGTAGTCTGTATATATTTAAGGGGTGTATATATGACCTTCACCTTCACCGAGGCGAACGATTTATATGACCTTCACCGAGGTGCGCGACTTGACACACAAAAATAAACCGCCTCTTAATCACCTGCTAACGCATGCGTCACTGTAACGTCCAATGACAACAACAACAACCTTCTCACTCGACCCGCCTTTATACCACTATCTCAATCCCTTCTCTTGCGCATGCGCCTGTAGATTCCTGACAATCTCGAGACTTCCGCTTATAAAAACCCAAGTTTTGTTGTCGCGCATGCCTATACAAGGCACAAACACGAGGGCGTTTGTTGTGTTGGTAAGTACTACACTCCACCCTGATCTGATGATCACATAGAGTGCACTCCGGGGGTGGCCTCTTAGTTCGTTGGCTTCTGCGAAGGGTGGTATTTACACTCTCGGATTCAGGTTCTGGTTCTGGTTCTGTGTGAGGTTCTGGTTCTGGTTCTGGTTCTGGTTCTGGTTCTGGTTCTGATCCTGCCTGATCAGACGAACTAAAACTACCACTCTCTTGCTCGGTGACCTCACTCATCAGCAGCTCATCATCTGATGATTCCTCGCTCTCTGTAGTTATGGGATGTACTTAACTAGCCGGGCGAAGATCGCGCACATGGCGTGGGGTTCCATCAACAAGGACCGACTGCTGGCTGACCACTCCAGATATTCGTCCTCGCTTGAACTTGGTGGTGCACCGGTTTCCAGGGGATCTAACCCAAACTGGATCCCCTACCTTGTATTTGTTATAACTCTCCTCGTCGATTGGTTGGACAGTGTCAATGCCCTTTATCCTAACACGGTATTTGTGTATGGCATTGGCCGGTGCTGTTGTTAGTGTCTTCCCATCCTTTGGTGTGACGTTATACCAATACGTGGCCTCCGTAATGGTGCATTGTTTTCTGGCAGCAATTCTCTTGATGCTGCGATGGCTCCTCTCAGCAATGCCATTCCCTGATGGCACATGGGCACATCGCAGTCATAGTCGGACACCCCACTCATTCAACAACTGCCGAACTTGGTGGCTACAAAAAGCAGCATCGTTGTCCGTCAATATCTTTTCCGGTGCACCTCGCTCAGAAAAGATAGATGACAGTTGGCGGACAGCATTCGCTGAGTCCTGCCTGGTCATTTGCCGCCACACCGCAAAACGAGTGGGTCCACAGTCGATAAGGGTTAGAAAGGGCTTACCACTGTAATGGGTAATATCCATTCGCTAATCGTTGCCACACATGCTCAACTTCCAATCGCCCCTTCTTCCATTGCTCAGGTGCAGGATCGATAGACTGGCATGCCTCACAGTGCCTGATGATCTGCCTGACATCCGCCCTTGTCACTGCCGGGTCTACACGCCTCGCAAAATACAAAGTTCTTTTGATACCTGGATGCCCACTCTGCACATGAATTCTTTGTATTTGGCATGAGCTAATCGCGCCAACTGCGCAAGACCGAGCAGTGAACTCCACGCCTGTCTTCACAGCTTCATACCATTTGTGAGGCACACGGGTTAGTTGGTCTGCACGATTACAGTGTGATGCCACGAGCGTTACACTCACCGACAGGTCATATTCTGATACCAGACTCTTCAGAGTGTTTAGTCTCCGCCGGATTAACATCTCACTGGCTGCCTTAGTACGGACTCTTGTTCGTCCCGAGAGAGTGTCGGACACCCAGTGGTAGACGCAGAGATAATCCGTGTACAAGTGTAACTTCTTCGACTGCCATTGCAGTGCCAGATTTAAACCTTTCACAACAGCATCCAATTCCGCCAGGTTGATGTCTTGAGCATCATTCACGGGTCGCAGCCAGCATGCGTCTTCAATTACATTTCCTCGTTGCTCCAATAACACTCCCAATGCCAAAGAACTAGCGTCAACCCACACATTCACAGTGTCCCCATCGACACACCATTCTCCACGGGCAGGATCCTCCTTGTTAACTCTCTCTAGGGTTTCTGTCGTCATCAGAGTTAGAAGGGCATCATCAGATACATCATCCCAACCTGTAGTTACTAAACTTGCCCTGCGTTTGATGACGCCCACAGCTGCTCGGAGCCAGCCACACGCTGGTAAGTGACCAATAAGTTTCCCACACAAGGAAAAAATAGTCCGCCGCGTAATAACATCAGGGACGGTTGGAATCTCACTGCCACGCCTCCATCGTAAGGTATCGTCTTTCCCGCAAACGTCCAATCCTAATACCCGTGCTCCATCCCTCAGACGTTCGGGATCTTTGCACTCCAACCCGAATTGAGCTAACTTTTCTCTGACGTGCGACGCAGATTGTACGTCTTCATTGACATACACATCATCAATATAGGCCGATGTTGCGTCCTCAGTAGTCTTTTCCTGGGACAACACTGCATTTACGATGGTCTTCATGATCTGCGGTGCCACATTCAGCCCAAAGCCAAGCCGAGTAAGGCAGTATCTCTGACCCCGAAACCACACTGTCTGGAATGGCCACAATGTCTCATCCACTCGCACCTGCAAATAAGCCTTCCGCAAGTCTACTATAGACACATTGGAGCCCTTCTGGCGCCATTCTCTCAGCTTGCTGGCGCACACGTCAGCATCGGTAGTGTACGTCTCAATGTTTCTATTGAGTTCACGATAGTCCAGCACTGGACGAACTTTTGATTTGTTATGCTGGACTACAGCCATTAAGGGAATCAGACCCTTGGGTGGTCCCAGCTTGTTGGGGTAGGGGATCAGCCATCCATCCTGGATCCATGCCTCAAGTTCCTTCTCGTAATCATTACTGGCCTCGTCGGGTATCGAGTACTCTGCAATGCTATTCTTGAGTTCGGTTGGCGCCCTTCCTTCTGTCCACTTCCACGATGCAGTCCATGCTTTTTGGTGAGGGTCGTAGTCCACCTTAAAATCAGGCCGATCAATGTGAACTGCAGCACACACTGGGGTCTCCAAAAATCGCACAGTCCCATCTCTTCCGATAACCACTCCCCCCAGTGCCTTAATAGCATCATGCATCATATCCCAATAGTACATCGAATCCCAGCAAATCCCCTCGCATCACCAGCACATTAATGTTTGCGGCCACACGAGAGTCTATGTGGACTTTGACAGTTCCGGCTCCACAGCAAGCTTGCGTATTGCCACCTATTGTGGTTACTTTGATGTGCTGCTTTGTCCAGTTTCGACACAATTTGGCACTCATGATGGTGTGTGAGCACCCGTGGTCGAGAAGAGCTGAACAAAGCACTTGGTCTACGTACACATTTATTGTCGGTTGCGCCTCAATTAAATCTTGTCCGGGGAACAGGGCGGCGCTGACGTCCTGCCCCCTGATGCATTTTCCGCACAATTTTGGGATAAATGTCCATAGCTACCACATTGGAAACAGCGCGGGCGCCCCCGCCCCTTGTTAATACAATTTCTTGCGATATGGCCTCGCTGGCCACAGCAGAAACATCTCCCATTGGTCGTGGGTCTCAAACTGGGACTCTTTTCAGCATTAGTCTTGGCTGCCTGCGCCATCATTACAACCGGTTCCCTCAGGTCCTCCTCATCTCTGATAATGGCTCGAGCGCGTTCTAACAAATGTTCCATGGGCGTTACAGATATGCTGGTGGAAGACCTCAACAGTTGCTTAACATGGGTGGGAAGGCCGGCCACAAACGCATACGCCAGTGTTTGCTCTGACACTCCATTGCCAAATAGAACTGCAAGTTTCTTCAGCTCCGCGAAGAAGACGTCCACGGTTTCTCCTGGCAGGAGCTTCCTAGTGGCAAATGTTTCGTAGGCCGTACAGGGATCCATGGCAAATGCCTTGTATAAAGCATTTTTTATACAGGTAATATCAGCCTTCTCCACAGCACTCAGTTGCTGATATACACTTAGGGCGCCTCCAGCCAATCTTAGGGGAATCACGGTATGCACCCCCTTTACTTCACAGAGGTTGCAGGTCAGCTCAACCCTTTCGACCCAGTCGACAACAGAAGTGGATCCGTCGAATTCGGGTATCAGTTTTAAATCAAACTTTGCCCCAGCCATAGTTGTCCAGGAAAAGAGACAAAATGAAATAGCCGAAATAGCTTATGACCTTCATCTTCACCGAGGTGAACGATTTATATGACCTTCACCGAGGTGCGCGACTTGACACACAAAAATAAACCGCCTCTTAATCACCTGCTAACGCATGCGTCACTGTAACGTCCAATGACAACAACAACAACCTTCTCACTCGACCCGCCTTTATACCACTATCTCAATCCCTTCTCTTGCGCATGCGCCTGTAGATTCCTGACAATCTCGAGACTTCCGCTTATAAAAACCCAAGTTTTGTTGTCGCGCATGCCTATACAAGGCACAAACACGAGGGCGTTTGTTGTGTTGGTAAGTACTACAGTATATAATATATGTCGGTATATAATGGTTTTCTTGTGTCGTCTAGTGTTAATTTCTTGTGGATTCGTGTGTGGCATGGGTTACAGGACATTTACAATACGGATAACATAAAGGGCACACAGTTCTGGGTGGTTATGCATCTTGCCAATAAAGAAAACATGCGTTCGTTCATTTGTTGACGAATTTGCTAAAAGCTGCCAAGGAATGACCAACAAGACTCGGATTGTATTCTCAGACAGCTTTTATTCCAACTGCTTTCCTGTTGGAAGATTGCATGCATTTTAGATTCTGCTCCCCCTAGCATACAGTGCCATAAGCCCTGTCGCTAGCTTACACTCTCTCTAAGTCTTTAACTCTCCGTTGTCTGTCTAACTCATCAATGACTAACTCTGTATATATCTAACTATTCGGTTAATATTACGTCATTCAACTCACATCTTTTAACATGTGACTTTGAATCACGTTTTCTTTATTCCAATCTGTTATTTTGAAGCTTATTTGTTTGAGTTTTTTTAACATTCATTTCGTCAAAGTACCATTCCTGGATCTTTTGTTTATTGTTCTACTAACCCGTTCCAAATTCCAAAATTTATAATCATATGTGCCTTTATTTATTTATTATTATTTTTTGTTTTTGATAATGTCTTTTATATAACATTTTAACTTTTAATAATAATAGTATCAGCAAAGTAACCCGGTGTCGACCCGACATAATTTAAGATAATTAAAAAGAAGAAAAGAACGAAAGAAGGAAAAGTGAGGGAATAAAGAACGCACAGAGGAAAAGAAACAAAGGAAGAAAGATAACACGCAAGAAAGAAAACAAATAGATAAATCTATTACTAGTAAAGATTTTGTAAGCCGAAACTATCCTATTACTTCTATTAATGAACTACTGTACCGTTACATTACGTCCCATAGTAGGGGAGGTGTAAATGCCTCACAAGTCACAATCAATTAAAAAATAAACATGCCTTGTTATCGAATGCTGGTCACAATAATAACTGCACAATCCTACCCTTCTCCTTTCGACCACTCCTCGGTGACCGGAGAACCTGCAATTAATACTTCGTAACAGCATGAATAAAAAGTCATCAGTTTGAAGAAATGGACTTTTATTCGGATGTTGATGTTTCCTTCTCTTCTACCAACAGTGAAAGAGGTCATCTCACGATAGGGATATATGGCCTCTTTGTCGTCGATCTTAAGTCATTTTTACCCATTCGGTTCTCTCCAACCGACTCTCTTTACCTCTCTCTTTTAGCTATGCGACATTACGTCTCCTTCTGGTATAGAGAAGATTTAGCTGAAATCCAAGTGCTTTAGTTGATACCGACTGAACCTTATTTCCCGTCATCCTCAATCAACAACAATTATACTCGCCCAGTAATTTAGCAATATCAAACCGTGGCAATTCTAATAATAATAGCCAACCTTTTTTTACTCATTTTCACTCCAGACAAGGCGTATTGCTACTTGGACGTGAGAGCTTACTAAACGGGACCATGTCTGCAGGGAACTATGTGGCAAGTTGAGCCACAATATGTTTGTTCGCGTTACATTTAAACTTCTGTATGTAAGTACAGTTATAGAAGCAATAAACAGGGAGTGAATTCTGAAGTTTAGAAACATTGCAGCGATGGGACAGAGATTGGAGCTAGGTCAATAGTGCGGAGCATATTAGATTTGAGACTCTTTTGGGAACCCTACCTAAGAATAAGAGGCTGATAATAGCTGCACTAGCTCAAATGTGGCAACAATACTCGATGCATGGGCGAATGGTGGTTTTGTAGAGATATAAGATACTCTCAGATGTGAGGAATATTCTATATCGGTAGAGAAACACCTCTTCTTTGCAGCACCATTGACAACGTCCTTAATGTATTTGTTTCAATTCATGTTGTCTGTGGATGTTAAGCTGAGGAGATAGTGTTATTAGTCATGACAATCGGTGGATGAGATTTCTTGTAATTGTTAAAAGTAAGAAGTTTAGTCTTAGTAGCATTATACGATACCATCCATTCACGGTCTCATTCTTCTACAGACTGAATGACGCTTTCTAAGGTTTCTGCCATTGCTTTGGATATGTGTACAAACTTGAATTAACTGAACAGATGTTGTTACAACATGAGAGATTGACGCCATACCAGACTCTACGAACACACACATTTAGCATATTCTCTAAGGGTATCAACCGTCAATTAATTGGAAAGGTTGGGTTTGTTTGTTTTTTTTTCCATTTGAAAATTTCAGAAAAGCAAATGTTATAAAATATTTTGTTAAATGATTACAACAATTTTTTTCAAATTTTTCCTCAGATTTTCGGTACAAAACCCATTTTCCAAAGAATGATTTTTTTTAGGGTTTTTCTCTTCATTTTTCTGGTGGCATTTGAGGTGTCGGTCTATTCTGGATAGAGAAAGGGATACGTCCGCATTTATTGATCGTTGTTGTCAGTTTGAAGCGATGTGTAGTGTTTAAGTGGCTGGTACGAATTTTAATTCATAACCCTCGTCTTGGGGAAGCTCTATCTCTTGACAGGATTGACCTTCACTCCTAATCTGAAATGGAACACATACATCAAATCTGTTGCCAAGATTTCTGGAAAAATGATTGGATTGCTCTATTGCTCCAGTAAGTATCCTACTGCCAATACAATCCTCTATCTGTATAAGAGCCAGGTACGCCCTAAAATGGAGTATTTTTGCTACATCTGGGCAGGCGCTGCTCGGTACGCCCTATCCTGCCTTGATAAAGTTCAAAAATGGCTTCAAAACCTAATGGGTGATGTCCTTTTCTATTCCCTACAACCTCTTTCCCACAGAAGAGACGTTGCAAGCCTGTCTTTGCTCTATCTATTTTCATGGCAAGTGCTCGACTGAACTCCAATCTATGGTTCCTCCTCACCAAACTTCCACAAAAAACACTCGGTTAGCTACAACCACTATATATGATTTCTTCCACCCTCTATCTGTGCCAAGATCTAAACTCAAATTCCATGAACAAAGCTTCTTTCTTAGAACTACCCGCCTATGGAATACTTTTACGCTGGCCCGTTTCCTGGTTGGATACATGGTAGCCTTCAAATCCAATGTAAACAAGTTCTTGTTGAGTTATCCCCATAATCAAATTCTACCCAATTTATACCATTAACGATTACTACACTACCACCTTACATTCATTATCCCTTATCCTCAAGTAGTTTTCGGGCTTTGATAAGTTTTTTAATTGCGTTTTAGTCCTAAAGAAGCCATAGTGCCATTTTGATGTAGGGGGCATAATATGTAAAGAGTTTAGCAGCAATATGACTGTTATATTTGAACTTTTGCAAGATGACATTATACTTGAACTTCTGCATGGCAGTACAGTTCGGGAAACAGTAACACGAAAGGGAATTCCATAGTTCTGGGGAAGAAACTATTAATGTAGAATTGGTGACTCCCAAATAAAAAAAAGGGGAGTTTGGTCACATCTTTGCGGAAATTATTTCTAAGATTAATTTGAAAATTTTAATTAAAAAAAAAATAATGTTATGAAATATTTTATCAAATAGTTAAAAATCGTTTGTTTTTTTTTGTGGGGGGGGTCCATACTTTCGGAGCAATACACCTTTTTCAAAAAAGACTGTTGGTTTTTAGGGTTATATTTTTCTTCATTTTTCCACATCTTTGTTTTCCTTTTATCGTTTGTCCATTAAAGAAAAAGTCATATTTTAAACGTGAGCCTCTAATAACTTCCCTCACACGTTTTTAAAGTAAATTACGTGTGACGCTACACGTAAATTGAAGAAAGGAAAACTCCTTATAGTGGTGGTAATACGTCGAGTTATTCGATGAACGTTTAATCGTTTCAGTGTATGCGCCAATCTCTTTAATCGCAGTCAATGTTATTTGCCTTTAGATAATTCGAAAATGATTTCTGGTTTCTTCAAAGTGGTCAAATTATTGTGACGTCCCCTGATTGGAGTATTGAAGGAGCCTTCCTAAATAATTTTACATATTAAAATATGTTGCCCTTCACTTAAATGGCTGTCGGATGCTTACGTATGTGCATAATCGAATGCTATTTGCACATTTTATACGTGTAGATTCTCCCAACATACTGGGGAAATGTCGTTACATTCCAACCGATATTATAAGTCTTGTAAAATATTTAACATCGTTAATAATATCACATGCTCTCTCTCTCTCTCTCTCTCTCCCTCTCTCTCTCTCTCTCTCTCTCTCTTTCTCTCTCTGTATATATATAATATAAAGCTGAATGTATGTGTGTGTGTGTGTGTGTGTGTGTGTGTGTGTGTGTGTGTGTGTGTGGTCACGAATAGGCTCCTATATGGTTGATTATTTTAAAAAAACTGATTACATATAATGATAGAAGATGTATCGAGACACAGGAATGGGTATGTTTGATCTGGCAGAACGGTGCTTCATTAAAATTGTGGGGTCTGCGTTCGCGCCTGGTCCACAAAGTATGAAAATAAAAAATTTAAAAATTAAAAAAAAAAAACGTTTACAAGTGTTTTTGATATAGATGTACATAAGAATACTTTGATAAGTATGTTTTAACTTAAATAGGGATGGTATAATAAAATTGTGGGGTCTGCGTTCGCGCCTGGCCTCCATAGAATGGAAATAGGCACAAACTTTAATAAAGACTTTTCATATCTATCTACGTAAGTATACTTTGATAATTATGTTACAGTTTGAAAAAATATGGTATAATAAAGTTATGAGGTGTTCGTTCGCACCTGACCTCCATAGAATGGAAATACGTCACAAAGTTTAACAAGACTTTTTAATATAGATCCACAGAATATTGTGATAAGTGTTTCAGTGTGAACAGGTATGGTATAATAAATTATGGGGTTTATCTATTTTATTTTTACTTTCATCATATTTTGCTTTTGTTTTGATACCCCCAAATTCGAAGCTATCTCTTTACAACCCTTCGTTTTCATAACCTATCATACTTTAATAAATCAGAATCCATTTTCTGTAGGCCGTTTTTGAACCCAGTAAACGCCGGGTACTTTGCTAGTATATATATATATATATATATATATATATATATATATATATATATATATATATATATATATATATATAGTTTTGGTCCCCTCGAGAAAAGGAGGGCGGACCTGCAAATTTACCATCGTCCGTTCGTCCGTTTGTCTGTCCGCACTTTTCTCAATAACTACGCTTTGGAATTTTTTTTTTAATTTTGCACGAACATTAAACATGGTATAAGTAAAAAAAAGTAACAGAACAGATTTCCCGGGAAAACTCAACTTGTCCTCCTAGGAGTGCTTTTCGGGCTAAAAATGGCTAAAATTGACACATTTGTGCTTATTAAAGAAAAATTGATGTCTTGGATTTTTATAAAACTTTCTGAAAAGTTGTAACTAACTGATTTCTATATAAGTTCGATTGTCTATACTTTGCGATAAATCTTGGGTATGCACCAGAGGTTCTTTTAGGGCTAATAAAAACACTCCATTTTTAGGACTATTTTACCATATTTGTTCAAAATTTTCTGTGTATGTCTATTAAGCAGTCTTGCATGGTGCTGAACTCAAATTTAAATATGTTAAGACCTTGGGGACGTTTGAGGTTAAATGGGGGTTGGGCATATAATAGACGTAGTAATTTCTTTTTTTTTTTTTTTTTTGCATGGTGCAGAACTCAAATTTAGATGTTAAGGCCACAAACTGCACCGTTTGTTCATTTTCACCAGGATTTGACGTCCCTTGGGGCTTTTGGGGCTAAATGCAGGGGATGTCATTTTTTATGCATCATTCACTGTGCACTCACGGGGGACCATGCATGCTTCATTTTTTTTTTTTTTTTTTTTTTTTTTGCTTAAATTTAATTCAGAAAATATTTTTCAGAACAGAAATTTATTGTTTTAATAAAAAATACAATTAAGAGTTGTTGTTTTTTTTCCTTAATCCATGGATTTTCGATGTAGGCTCATCTCCTCAGGGAAAAAGTCATTAGCAAATATTATTTTCGTTATCTATTTCCCCTAAAATATGTAATCCATTTTTAATATATTTTCTTTGTATGTGCTAAATAGCAAAGTTATCTCGAATTAGATCTTATATTTGCTAATGACTTTTCCTCTGAGGAGATGAGCCTACATCGAAAATCCATGGGTTAAGGAAAAAATCTGAATTGTATTCTTTATTCAACAAATAAATTACTGTTCTGAAATATTATATTTTTCTGAATTAAATTTAGACAAAAAAAAAACTATAAACTTAATTTTTTCTATCAAGTATATTAAGCTGTTCTCTTTTTGGTTAGGATTGTCTTATGTAATATTACCTACTAAAAAATAGCAGCAACTCGATACCACACGATTCATTAATATGTGTTCCTATTCGCCTCAGGACTCATATATTCGACATTGTCCGGGATTGAATTTGGATCAACGAATATTCCACACTTCCAATACTTTTATTGTCATTGAAATCGGTGGAATCGCCGATTTTTCAACAGAATCGATTGATTGCCTGCTTTAGACGGAGCCCCACCAGAGTGCACCGGAGGGAAGCTTCACACGCCTCCCCACAGTGAATTAGTCCACAATACATTCTAGTCTACATTGGACTGTAGAGAACCTATTGTTGATTTTGATAAATTTATTTTTATATAATGGTTTCAATTAAAGTTTAAAATGAAAAAGTAAAGTATCATAATTCAGGTGTGCTCTAAACAGAAACATTTATTTCGAACGCGCCGCTGTCTTGTCAAAGAACTTACTGCGGATTCCATACACCGGCCCTTTCTGTTTGTGCGGTGATAAAACTACTCAAATGCACGTTTAATGTTAGGCTGTATAAGGGTATTCCAAGAATTTAATACAATTTTTTTAAAAAAGTAACTTAGAAGAGTGTACGATCGTTTCCAAGACGATATCGTGTTTATTCACATATGATCTCCTCATTATAACAATGTGGCGAGAAAGGTTTACGCCAAAATAACGATTTATATACAACACTCCAGGAGCTAATATATATATATATATATATATATATATATATATATATATATATATATATATATATATATATATATATATATATACGCACAATTATATAAATGCAACTCTGTCTCTATGTGTGAGTTCGTTCCACATAGACTCTGAAACGGCCGAACAGATTTTTTTTAAATTTACAGAACTTTAGTGTATAAGTCTGGGGGTGATCTTAGTTAAGTTTTGTCTTAAATTACCCCCGATAATTACCGATGATTGATAATCAAAACCGTTACTTTAATTTATCTATCATCGGTAAAGCCATTTTTCCATGTCGTCGTTTAGCAACAATGATAGAACAAAGGGCCGTTACAATTCTACTGTGGGTAGTTGATGGCACGTTCTTTTTTGTTTCTGTTTTTATTTTTTATTTATTTTTTATTTTTTTTTTTTTTTTGCATGCTGAAGTCTGTAGGTTCTAACTCCGCACGTAAATTTCTAAATTTATGTTTTTATTAACTGCAAAGAATTTCATAAGATTTGAAAATTTACGTGTTTTTTTTTGGGGGGGGGGGTTTGTTTTGTTTTAGATTTTGTTTTCTTTTTGTTTTTTGTTTGTTTGTTTGTTTGTTTTTTTGTTTGTTTTTTTTTTGTTTGTTTTTTACATGACGTGCTCTGTAGGTTCAAATCCCGCACGTAAATTTCTTAATGTTTTTTTTTTCTTTAACTGGAAAGAAGTCTATATAAAATAATTTTATGAAAGAAACAGTAGGTCCTCTGCAGTGCATTGCAGAATAACATCTATTTTTGGACAATGTTACTGCGTGGAGGCATGTGAAGCTTCCTACCGGGTTATTTCACGGGTTTCGATGACTATAAAAATATTGGAGTGTAAAATATTCGCTGATCATAATTTAATCCCGGGCAACGTCGGGTTTCCATGCTAGTATATATATATATATATATATATATATATATATATATATATATATATATATATATATATATATATATATATGTATATATATATTAGTTTCATGCCTTGTCCGGAGCGATTTTTATTTAAAAAAACTTAACCATATCAAATATAGACATCCCAACACACGTACAGATACGTACACACGTTAATACATAGACGCATATACACGAGAGTCCATGCAAAGCGACCACTGGCAGACGGACATATGCACATGTTGCAAGGAAACATACGATTTATTAAATTGAAAGTAAAATGTCCTTCAATCACAAAGAACTCAGATTGACATAAATTCCAAGCATTTACAAAAACAACATATGCAGCACAATTTGACCGAATTACTTTTCATTCGTAATTAGAAAAATTCTTGGAAGAGAAACCTAGAGACCGGGAGGGGGCAAAGAGGCTATGAAAAGAGTTTTTCTTTTTTCACAATCTCAAGATTGCCCATACACAGCATAGTGTAATGCTGAGTGACTGATATATATATATATATATATATATATATATATATATATATATATATATATATATATATATATATATATATCTTTTAATCGCATAAATATAAGGAGATAGAAATTCATTCGAAAATTTTCAGTATTTGCTTCAACAGTGCTCAATACATAAGTAGAGCTAGGTAATAAGTTATGAAAACATATATGGCAATTAAGCTTTCATTCTCGTGAGAATTCGCCAATGTTATGCATGCCTGACGAATTTTCAGGAGAGTGGAACGCGGAATACTCTGTTTAGCTTAATTACTTACTACTATGTGTATATAAATATATATATGAATATATATATATATATTTATATATATATATATATTTATATATATTTATATATATATTTATATATATATACATATATATATAATATATATATATATATATATATATATATATATATATATATATATATATATATATGTTGGATTAATTATACTGAATAACATCATCTAAGATAGCGGCATCAAAATCAAAGACATCGGTTTATGCAGGAATGACGGCCTGATGATAGTTAAGGACACCACAAGCGTAAAATGTGACGGAAATTAAAAGAAAAATACATAAGGTTATGAAAGATATGGGCTTTAAGGAGGAAATTATCAGCAATATTAAACAACTTAACTTTTTAACGCCATTTTCGATTTAGTTCCCGATACCTACAACCCATGCATTAAAGAAAACTCCAACCCATGCATTAAAGAAAACGCAAACCCACATATATCCACCCACGATCCAACAACGCACCCTCCATTATTAAGCACATATCTAAATTGATCGAACGTAGAATAAATAATGATTCTTCCAATGAGGAAATATTTAATACAAAAATATTTATAACAATGCACTAAAAATAGCGGATAAAAAATGGTGACATTAAATACAATAGAAGTAATATAAATACGACTAGATTTAATAATCTAGGCAGAAAATTAATCTGATTCAGCCCAATCCCATCCCCCACCCTAATGGTAAAAACTTGGGAATAGGTTCCTACATCTTATAGATAAACACTTCCCAGCATGTAGTACACTACATAAAAACTTTAACAAAACACCTTAAAACTTAGCTACAGCTGTACTGAAAACTAACAAAGAATCATAAAAAGCACAATAATAAAATATTAAGGAAAAATAATCAAACTACGAACACTAATGATAGTGATAACAGAAAGACCTGCTATTGTCAAAGACCGACAGAATGCCCACTAAGCAGTAGTTGCCTCACATCATCCGTAGTATACCAGGGTAAAATATGTACCGTAGAAAACACTGTTTTTAAAGGTCATTGAGGTGCTGCATAGGCAGCACCTCAATGACCTTTAAAAACAGATTCTAACATTAAAGCATGTGCCACGGACACCTCACTCTCAGTATAATACTGGAAGTTAAACAAGACGAACAAAACACCTTTATATTATTTCATTGGAATTCATTATTGAGATGAATATTATTTATTAATTTTATTTATTGTGGACAAAAAAATTCAACCTTGATCACCCTTCGGGGCTCGTAGTGCAGTTGATAGAGACGTTAACTCTTTACGGTTCCAGGTGAAAATTGTCTGAAGATAGCCAAAGCCGACCAGAGGCTTTCTTGACCAAAACGTGGTGAGACGACAACAACTACGAAGACAGTAATTGCAGTAAATGCAATCACGAAATTCAGAGTTCCTGTCCGTTGCGGTTACCACCTGACGAAGGTCAGAGGAATAGTTGGCCGAAATGTCGTGAAACAACTAAGAAAAGATGAGGATAATAGTCCGCAATAAATAAAATTAAAACACCTTTAGTCGAATGGAAAACACTTAGGAAGGCTTAAACATGTAGTTGGTTAACTTCATCCTGTTATTTATATTTAGCGAAGAAACACGGAATTATTAAGATTATTTAAAGATCGTAATAAATTATTGAATATAAAGTAGAACTGACTATAAGCTGCAAACACTGTAGGCTATGCTTTAAATAAGATGTCAAAAACGAATAGCGATCCCCTCATAGTAGTAATACTACAATTCATAACCTCTCACTTCCAATATCTTCATTAATTAATAAATGAACCAAGAGAAAAGTTAAAGGCTAAAAAGTACTCCCGATACACCACAAATTAATAACTATCCTAAAATTAATTAATAACTATACTAAAAACCGACACACCTACAATTAATAATTATATTCACGAAAAACGTCGAAGAATAGGCTAACATAAATAAATTAAGGAATAAGCCATGCCCTCGTTACCCCTCAACACCATCCCAATCACTACCGTTCAATACTAAACTAAACGAACAGAAACGCAAGATACCACCAACTGGATAAAGGTGAGTGCACTTTGCATACTTAATAATTAAACACCCGAAACGATTAACTAAAATAATCTATGGGTTCAGCACGCTTGCAATTAGAATGTTGATATATAACTACGAGAAGTATTATTGTAAAGCAGCACAAGAAAACCAACCACATAATTGATCCCAAACGATAACTAAGTATTCTAAGTAGATGGGTTTGAGAACAGAACACTCCACCAATATAGACAAATATATGCTATTATGTACCTATTTATGTATATGCTGGAAAACCTATCTCTATAACTAAGCATATAAACTTATAAAATATACTTATATTCTCGTATTGAGGAAAAGATAAACAGCCCAAATGAAAAACTGAGAAACATCGAAATTAAGTTTATAAATATATGTGAAAATATTTGCTTTTGTAATTACTTCAGACACCGCGGTAGAGTAGGAAATATAACTCTCAGTATACGACCTTTATTTAAATCATATGAATAAGCTTTTATATTTGTTCACTGACTGTTAATTTGACCATATGGACATATATTTTTTAAATAAATGAATAAATAAATTAATTAAAAGCGAGAAACAAATGAACAGATGAAAAAAGCAAGAAATAAAATAAATAAATAAATAAATAAATAAATAGAGCTTATCAAAAGAGATGGATAATAAAGTCGCCAACAGAAAAGAAAAAAACAACCATAAAGACCTAAGAAGGGGAAGTAACAGCGATGAGGGTATAATATTACTTCAGATCAAAGCGAAATCTTAGGCCAATAAACAACCGCCAAGTTCAAATAATGCCCAGCTTGACCACGCGGGATTGTACTTCCGACTCTTCCTTCACCCCACCCTACCCTATTTCTTTCCTTCACCACATCTACCTCCAAAACTCCTACTACTCACATTCACAAAGTATACACACTACTTTCTTTCAGAGCGTAAACCACACCCGAACATATTTTATAAAAAAAAAACAATGTAATCTTGACTCTTGTTTCAATATCGTCCCTTTTTTTGTGTGTGATGAAGTGGTCTCTTTGAATTGATATTCCACTGAAACATGTATGCACATATGTAACCGATAATGTTTGTATAATAAACAGACTATTTACCTTACCAGCTCTGTACGCCGTTAAACCAATCATCGATCAACACGTCTTTCCGGGAACGTCCTGATGCCTTGCACGTTCTGAGAACCTGTGATCTCAACTCAGTCCTATTCACGCGCTAACAGGGGTTAACAGTTTGACCCCCGGCTAACCTCACACTCAAAAAGCCAGACGTCCTTGAGTTGGGTTTCGCTAGGCCAAGAATGAAATTATATTTCGCTCGAGCTTTAAAATGACATTTCTTGTCATTTTTCTCAAACAATAAGAATAAGCTTTAAAATGACATTTCTTGTCATTTTTCTCAAACAATAAGAATAAGCTTTAAAATGACATTTCTTGTCATTTTTCTCAAACAATAAGAATAAGCTTTAAAATGACATTTCTTGTCATTTTTCTCAAACAATAAGAATAAGCTTTAAAATGACATTTCTTGTCATTTTTCTCAAACAATAAGAATAAGCTTTAAAATGACATATCTTGTCATTTTTTTGTCATTTTTCTCAAACAATAAGAATAAGCTTTAAAATAACATCTCTTGTCATTTTTCTCAAACAATAAAAATAAACTTTAAAATGACATTTCTTGTCATTTTTCTCAAACTATAAGAATAAGCTTTAAAATGACATTTCTTGTCATTTTTCTCAAACAATAAAAATGTATGTCTGTTTTACAAAAACACAATAAATTCATCCTTTCAACTCGGTTACCCGCCGCTGCCCGGGAACCCAATAATGCTTAACAGACAATACCAGCATAGTTACCCGTCTTTATTCAATGTTTTGGGGGTCCCAATTTCCCCCAATGGGGAGCTCTTCCGCTCCCTGAGGCGGTCACGCTACACAAGGTGGATACTGAGACAACAGCGTAGAGATCGTTAGTGGTGGAAATTAGCTTTACGAGGCGGGACATCAAGAACTTATTTATGTTGTGCTTGAAGACGATCATGTTGTAATCAGCTGGGAAACAAGCCAGCGGAACAAAGTTCCACGAACGGGCAATTCTAGGAAAGATAAAACATATTGTAAGGAAACAAAAGTTACGATTTTAAAAGAGACCTATTGAAAAGCATCCCAAAGGCTGATTTATTAGCAAAACTCGGTGGGTTATTCGGATTATTCGGATTATTTAGACCCCTGTTCTCATCGTGGGCGTTATTTTTATAAGGTTTCGGTCGATTAAACTTCCGACCTCCTTTAGATGTGTCTTGTCGAACTCAGAAATCTTTCTGTCGCACTCGGAAATCGGCATGAAATTTCAAACGGATCCCTTTATCTAATCCACGAGAGTATATTATCCCCGTGAATTTAATAAAGGGTTCCTTTCGAAAGTCCGTACAGAGTCTCGAATTCGACTAAAAGATTCCCGAGTTCGATAATATACACCTGAAGAAGGTCGGAGGTTACATCGACCGAAACGCTGTGAAAATAACACCCAAGATGAGAACAGAAATACGAAAAATCCAAATGATGCTAATTATCAATCCTCATCTCAAAAATCCAGAAACATATTATCGGTGAGTTATGTTTACACTTAAAGTTCTTGCTTGTCTGTGGATATAGAACAACTTGAAATTTTAATAAAGATTTATTATAAACTAGCCTGGGTGCCCGGTGTTGCCCGGGTGTTTGGAGGTGTGTGCTGATCAAAAAAAAACACACACACAGAAAAAAGTGGTAGTAGGCAGGCAGGCAGGCAGGCTCAAACCCGAAAATGGTAGTAGTGTGAGGAGGGAATCAAAACAACAGCCAGGGTGAAGAGAGGTGTTTTTAAAAAAAGTGGTAATAGGCAGGCAGGCTCGAACCTGTGACGCGAACGCGGAAAAGAAAGTGAAAGAAAACGTACAGTGTTAGCCGATGTCTCCATGACGCGACCGTAAATTGAAAATGTTGAAATTAACCGACGTCAATCCAACGATGATGACTTAGTAAAATGTCGGCGAAAAAATCGACCCCACCTTGTACAAAACGACCGAGTTTAGGGTCAAGGAAGTAATGTTTTTGGCCAATTTTTCGATATTTGTCGTCCGAGAGTCGCGCTTCAAAATGATATTGATCTTGTCAGGATCCGTCGTCTTTGTCGAAAGTTTTTGTGAGACATAATACATACATACATACATATCTTTAAACAGACATGAGAGATTTATATTATAGACTAGCTTGGGTGCCCGGCTTTGTATTGGTGTTTGTAGGTGTGTATTGAGCAAAAAGATTGTAGTAGGCAGGCAGGCCCGAACCCGTGACACGACGGCGAAAAAGAAAGTGGGGGTGTGTGTAAGGGTGTTGGTTGGGAAAAGAAATTTAAAAAAAAAAGGGGGTGAAATTGCGAGTGCAAAAAAAAATAGTAGTAGTAAGGAGGTGAAAAAAAAAACAGTCTTATCGATACGCCCACCGCGATTTTGACGTCACGGGCGGTTGAAATAATATCTTTTATGCGACGTCGTTGACGCGAGGTTTGAATAACTTGCAAAAATATCGACGAAAATAATTGTCCCCCCTCCTAGTAGAAAAGTGTCTAGTTGAGGATGAAAGAAGTAATGTTTTTAGCAAATTTTTCGATATTTGTCGTCCGAAGGTTCGCGCTTCAAAAGGATACCGATCTCGTGAAAATCCGTCACCTGTGTCAAACGTTTTAGGCAAACATACATACATACATACATACATACATACATACATTTAAACAGACAGGTGAGATTTATATAATAGATTTCTTGTCGAATGAATCGTCATTTTTTTATCAATATTTGTACATAATAATACTGAAAACCGACTTCCTTCAGCGAAACCTGGCTCAGCCCCCCCCCCTCCGAAATGAATACTTTTTCTTCACTTTCGATATTACTTTCGATATTATTCATCCAGGAAAACGCTGGTCAAAAATATACTAAATTTATGGGTTTTTGATCAGCAGTAATACATTTTAAAATGACTGTATTTTTCAAGAAAGAAAATTGTATTCGAGCCCGTGAAAAATGTTCAAGATAGCATATATGAGCAGATTTAAAAGTATGGCAAACGATTAAAATTAATCATGCGATGTATACATGTGAAGATTTTCTTCTAGTATATATATCTAACCTGTCTATTTAAATGTATGTATGTACGTTTCGCAAAAACTTTCGATAGAAGCGACGAATTTTCACGAGATCGGTATCATTTTGAAACTCGACTCTTCCAACAACAAATATGGAAAAATTAGCCAAAAACATTAATTCCTTCACCTTCAACTGGACAGTTTTCTACATTTTCCTTCATGACAATTTAGCCATACACGCATGTGAAAAAAAAAACGTTCTTTCTTGAATTAGTTTAATTTTTTTTAAAAAACACCTAGTTTCACTCACGCGGTCATAGACCAGTTGATATAGTAGTTATTTTAAGATTGCACGTTCGAGCCGAGATTTCATTTTTTTTTTTTTTTTCGATTTTTAAAGTTTTAATATTTAGAGTTATTTATGCCGTTTTTTCGTTCGGTTTTTTCCATCACGTTCGCTGTCTTTTTTTTTTTTGTTTTTTTTCCGATTTTTCAAAGAAGTTTTAACATCGTTCGCTTATCCTTTATTTTGCATCACGTTCGTTGTTCTTATATATATATATATATATATATATATATATATATATATATATATATATATATATATATATATAATATTTAAGCAGGGTCACTACGTTCGCTTATCCTTTATTTTCCATTTTGTTTTGATTTACGGCCCCCACTCACCTCACCACACCCGGGCAACGCCGGGTATCCCCGTTAGTGTATATATAAAAAATATTTTTAATTTAGTAAAACTAATTAAATATAGAAATGTATGAATGTTTTTTTGTAATCCTTTTGAAGTCTAAATCGTTTGATGCTGGTCGATACCGGAACTTCTGCCGACTACTGAAAGTATTATCCATTGGAATTTTTTATTTGTAAATAACATAGACTGATAATTTCCATAATTAACAGGCGAAGCGGAAGTAAATATAAATTTGTCAGATTTAAGATTATCTCTCTTTTAAACTTCCAGAATTCGACTGATTGATTTTATATATTAACAAACTGATGTAGTTTGTAAAAAATTATTTGTAGATATTCTGCATCTCTAAACAGTAAAATGAAGTTTAAAATAACATTTTTACTCCGAAAGAAGAAAGAAAAGAGACAAATATTTGATAGGCGACGGAAAAAACGGGGAAAATTTCGAACAATTACAAAAGATTACTTTACAACATAACAGGAACTAAATTATATTTTAGCGTAAATTTTGAGTTATTAAAGTATATAATTATTAAACTACGTGCTTATCAACTTATATTTAGTATCATACTAAAATGTGCGTGCGTGCGTGCGTGCGTGTGTGTGTGTGTGTGTGTGTGTGTGTGTGTGCGTGCGTGCGTGCGTGCGTGTGTGTGTGTGTGTGTGTGTGTGTGTGTGTGTGTGTGTGTGTGTGTGTGTGTGTGTGTGTGTGTGTGTGTGTGTGTGTGTGTGTGTGTTTGCTGACTCAGGAGGCCAGATAATGATGAACACTGACGGTGTTAGCGAATGCATCATTTTCTTTCAGCGTTCTTTGTTGTTCGGTGTCTGTTGAAATAGGAACTGAAAACCGGATGCTGACTGAGTAATGGCCGTCGACTTCACACGTCAGGCGAAAAGTAGAAAGAAAAAATTAAGCAACGAAATAACCAAAGAAAACGGAAGTCAACGGCGGAAAGATATTATTACTAAACGTCTTCCTTTATTTGTCACACAAACACAAAAATAAGCATCTAATATATTAAAGGCTATATGCCTGTTTGTCTGTCTGTCTGTCTGTCTGTCTGTCTGTCTGTGTCCATATTTTCAAACTCTATCACCTCCGAAACTAAAAGTCGCATAGCGGTGCTAGGGGCCACAAACGATTGGATTTTTACGGGCCGTTCTTTTATGAGTCCTGAGCCGGCAAAAATAAGCGAAAAAAAAAAACGTTAAACATTTTTTACATTCATCTTCGTTTATTTTTAATTTTTAATTCTTAACCGGCTTATGTGAGTGTCACGTTGGTACAGTGGTAACGTCACCGGCCTGCTACATTTTCGGTTTCGATTCTAGCTGATGGCATTTAAATCATTTTTGTTTAATTTTCAAATCACAACTCTATATACAAATCTGGAAAAATAAAAAAATATCATATTTAAACGTATTTTATGCCAGGGCAAAGCTGGGCGCCACCCCACTCGTACATATCTAATTTATAAAACTCACTATGTCTGTATTTCTGTCTGTCTCCATATTTTCAAACTCTATCTCTTCTGAAACTAAAAATCGCAGGGGCCTCAAATGACGGGCTGTTTTTTTTATCCGATGAAAGAAGAAACAGGCAATTTTGACAAAAAATTAACGCTTCAACAAACGTTAACACTTTCTACAGCCTAACATCGCAAATGCATTTGAGATGTTTTATTTCCACACAAGCAGATAAACCCGGCATATAAAATCCACAGCAGGTTCTTTGATATGACAGAGGCGCGTTCGAATTGAACGTTGCCGTTTAAAGCACAGTTTAAACATGATACATCAGTGTTTCATTTTAAACATAAATTCAAGCCATTACTACCGCACAAGCAGAATGGCTATGCATATAAAATCAACATTATGTTCTTTGATATAACAGGGGCACGTTTGAACTGCATGTTTCTGGTTAGAGCACAACTGGGCCATGATACTTGACTTTTGCATTATGAACTTTAATTCAAGCCGTTCTAAAAATAATTTTCCAAAATCAACAATAGGTTCTTTACAGTGCAATGTAGACTACAATGTATTGTAGATTAAGTTACTATGGGAAAGCATGTGAAGCTTCCTCCCGATGCACCGCGGTGGGTCCCCAACTAGAGCAGGCAATCAATCGATTTGATTGAAAAACAGGCGATTTCGCCGATTTAGATAACAATAAAAATATGGGAGTGTGAAATATTCGTTGATCATCATTCAATCCCGGGCAATTTCAGGTCTTCCTACTCATATCGTGTATATGCACACACACATGCATATATATGCACATATGTGCGTGTGCGTGCACGCGCGTGTGCATATGTATGCTCACACTTCTACACTTTCATCTATCTATCTATCAATCTATATATATATATATATATATATATATATACACACACGTACTTTTTTTGTTGTTGATTTTTAAACGATATTGAGGTTAGCGTCTTCACCTTGAAGATCGGATTTTTTTTTTTTGATTATTTTTTTTTTTTTTTTTTTTAGAAATTGCCCATTTTTTATTTTGGACAGAAACAAATAATATTTTGTATTTATTTATTTATTTATTTATCTTAAAAAAAATCAATCTACGTACATGCATATATATATATATATATATATATATATATATATATATATATATATATATATATATACGAGCAAACAGTTAATAAAATATGTTAAAAAACACTTTGATATGAGTTAAAAACATATTTAATCTGAAAAGGAAACGCTAGATAAATGGATAGTCCTTAATCCGCGGAGTTTCGAAGAAATACTTTCCTTCTCATCAGAGGGTAGGAATAAGCAAAATGCGGGATCGGATTTTTCATGCAGAAGTATTTTATGAAACAACAAGTAAGTCAAAGATCTTACTTGAAAACAAAAAAAGTGAAGCAGAGAGAATATGGTAAAGAAAAAGGTGATTACACACGAATGGATAGTCTGGTGGAAGATAAAAAATCCAGTGACGGTAAAATCCAAATTTTATATATGTATATATATGTGTGTGTGTGTGTGTGTGTGCGTGCGTGCGTGCGTGCGTGCGTGCGTGCGTGCGTGCGTGCGTGTGTGTGTGTGTGTGTGTGTGTGTGTGTGTGTGTGTGTGTGTGTGTGTGTGTGCATCCACCACGCTCCGTCCATCTCAGATAGAAGTAGAAGGTCTGATTGTGCATGGAGTTGGTTCCCAATGTGTATGCATATGTGTATAGGTACATGTATGTGCACGGTTGGGATGGAGAGTGATAGATGTATATATAAAAAGTGTAGAAGTGAGAGCATATACATGTGTATGTATATGCACACGCGCGTGCGCGCGCACATATGTGCATATATGCATGCGTGTGTGAATATACACATGTGCACGCGGACATGTGTGCGTACATGTGCACGCACGTGCATGTATGTATTGATTAGGATTGCCTTTGTCTACAGAGATTTTCTTTAATTGAATGTGGGCAGAATGGTGTATTTTTTTCTAGTCGTCTGCTTAGTTTGAGGAGACGGTATTATATTGGAGGCGGGTGTGCGTGCCCGTGAGTGCGTGCGTGAGCCACATCGTGCTTGTCTTGATTCTTTTGTGGGGTTATAAAAAAATATATTAAAAAAATGATAAAAGTCTGTAAAACCTAAAATTGTTGCTGGCTACACTCTTTTAAATATACACTTTTTTCTCTCGCTGGAACCACACAACTATCACTTTATTAATATATACATACATATACATATATATATATATATATATATATATATATATATATATATATATATCGAAAGCAAACATTCAAAACCAAAGATGCATTCACATCACACTCATGCTATTTCATTATTAGTATAATTCGTCTTACACGTGTTTCGTTGAATGATGGAAATTCACAAAATAACTCATCAGTGTTAGATTTATGTTCATCGGAAAAAGATATAGTTGGAGATTCATAATTATATATATATATATATATATATATATATATATATATATATATATATATATATATATTGGGTGTTAAATAAGTAATGTTCTTGAACCACTCCTCATAGCAGTAGAACAATGAAACTTGTTTTTTAGAGTACTCCAAATGGATTCTTCAACGATGACGACACTTCAGAAATCAATACTATATCATCTGGGGAAACGCTTTCGTTCCAAACGTTTCCGTTTTGGGTTTAAATAGATTATTTAACAGAGGAACGAAACACATCGAATGCATGCGTACGAGAGAAATTTACAAGGAATGAATTAGGGGGAGAGATATCATTTTCATATATTGAGAGGCCGACTTTTTACCGCCTGCGCCCACCATTCTCACTCATCCTGCCGAGTTACCAAGCCAGCTGCGTCCTGTGTCTGCTATTATCGGTATCGACAGGCTGATATATATATATATATATATATATATATATATATATATATATATATATATATATATATATATATATATATATATATATGCTCTTCAACGGAAGTGGTTTTATTTCATGACTTACGTTGTTAGGCGCACCCCACCCCCTTCATTTTAGGGTGCCTTTTCCCAACTTTAATATATATCAATAGAATCACCAACACCCACAAAAATTGGCTTAATTTATTTAAAAACAAAAATGAAAAAGGGTCAAAATGGATTTTTACATCTCCAAAAAATTATAAACAAAAAGAAATCGCTTGAAAAGGGCTCGTTCAAGCCGAAAGCGTACTTAATATCGATAAATATCTATTTAAAGGAAAAAAAAGATATCGCTTTGGTTTTCGAAAAAGAAATTAAATATTCACTTAACAATTTCTTATAACACTGCAAAGTGAGTCGCGTGCTTGCACCTGAAATTTTAAAACTACTATCAAGAGAGATTTTTACATCTCTAAGAAAAATAATATGATAAACAAAAGGAAATCGTTTGAAAAGAGCTCCTTGGAGTCGAAAGTTTGCGTATCCGTATTTATCGTTTAAAAAAAAATCATCAAGAAATCTACATAAGTTAATAAACGATAAAAAAAAATAAACAGTAAAAATATCTAGGACTTCATAGCGTAACGATTAACGTCCCGGACTGTAATACACATGTTTTACAGACACAGTCAAGCTAAGCAAAAGAGAGGTAGGAATCGGGCATGTCCATAGATGACTGTTTTTTGAAATTATAAAAAAATAAATAAATAAATATTATTTTAAGAAAAAAAAAATATATATATATACATATATATATATATATATATATATATATATATATATATATATACATTGCTTTGGTTTTCTAAAAAAAAAATCCAAATATTAAGTTAACGGTATTTCAAAAAGGTGCTATCCTATTTCTTTTTAATAAATTCAAATAAATGCAAATGATTTTAGAATGCAGCTAGTACTAATATATGAGACCATATTACCTACACTGCAGTTACATTTTAACCATCATATTTTAGTTAAATTGCAACGCTACAACAAACCTGTAACAATTGTATCGTTTGGATTAATCGGACTACTGTGCTCATCTTGAATATCACTTAGAACTGAATTTACCAAGTATTTTATCCGTTACGCCATGGTTAAACTTCATCTAAAAATATTCAGAAATATAAACTTCTAACAATTGTATTTGCTATAGTCTCATAATAACGATGTCTGAAATGACCTAGATACCTGGTTCTCATTGGAGAAAATAATTGATTTGGATTGATTCTCTATATCGGGATTTAACTAATCAACTAATCAGAAACAATCACTTACGCGAACTGGCACTTACTCTGGAAGTGCCAGTAAATACTAGTCCGGTGAATTTGGGGAAGTGCATCCACACTTTTTGACTCTTTGTAGTGGCAACACTACATGTCACTCATAACAACTATATAAAACCCTTATCGGAGCGCAAACGAAACCTGTCGTTAACCTCGGGCTATCGGGGTCCTGGATATGACCTTAAACTATATCCGATGGTGAGGCCCCAGTTTGCGAGCTTTGGAGAGTGTGAAGCCACCCTTTAATTGCCATTGCTCCCAGGTTCACTCTGACATGGAGTGGTAGTACCTGTTAGGGTCCCAACTATGAGTTAAATAGAAACCGACTTGAAAAAAAATATATTCTATTAAAAATATTTTCTTCAAAATAACTGGATTCGGCATTGAATAACCTGAAAAGGGTTGATATGCTGTAAAACCAAAGCAACCAACCAACCAATCGGGCTATCAGCATCAATGTATGTGGATTTAACATACAAAGACGACGACAATTCGATACGAGAACAAATTTTATAAGTCCTGATAATATGAACTCTGAGTCTCCCGAACTAATACAATAATACCTACATACGTACAGTTACACTATTTTTTTTCTAGACAAGTTATGCTATTTTATTGTACAGACTTATGGGCTCGTAATAGTTTTCTTTTCATGTGTATGAGTAACGGATGACGTAAGAGGTACCTTCGATAATTTTCCAAACTTTTTTTTGTACAGGTATTTAAAATTGTCCTAGAGTCTTGAAAATGCAGTATATTATTGCTATGCATCTTATGAGATGGCTGATCAATTTGTATGATTTCTAGTTCAAATAAACGGTTAAAGCAGGAATAAGAATACATCTTACTAAAGCTGTATTGTCAACATTGGTATTTTTTAATGCAATCTGGACATAAGGACGTTTTAAATTTGAAAAGAATTCCACAGAAACGTATTGAATGCATCAGACTTCTTTTTGACCATCTCGCATGAATCAAATATTAAGTTTTTGAGTAGCATAAGAGATTCAAAGAAGGCAAAGAGTCCGTGAGGGATGATGAGAGGTGTGGGAGAAGTAAGGAAATCATGACACCAGTCAAATAAAGGATTTCATGGATAAGGACCGTCGTGTGTCTATAGAGATAATTTGTGCACAGTTTGATGTCAGTGTGGGAACTGTACATAATATTTTTTGACGAGGAACTGAAGATGCTGAATATTTGCGCAAAGTTTTCCCCAAGGGTGCTCCATCCTTGTCACAAACTATTTGACCAAGATCGGCATCAATACAGTTCCTCACCCTCCATATAGTCCAGATCTTGCTCCCCGTGACTTTTGGTTTATCCCTAAGCACAATGAAAACCGTAGAGGCTGTAGTTATGAGACAATTGGGGAGATGAAAGAGCCTGTGACGAGGGTGATTGACGCTCTCACACTAGAGGATTTCAATGGGGCCTCCAAGAAGTTGTTGAAACGGTACAACAAGTGCATTGCGGTCAGAGAAGATTACTTCGAAGGGGATAAGAGTTTCACGTGTGTACTATCAATAAAAGTGTCCATATGAAAAAAGTCTGGAAACTTATTGAAGGCACCTCGTATGTGGTCACGTGTTGTGTATACCGAAATAATTACTTCCAAACTAGTCCTTTCGAACAGAAAAGATTTGCACCACATTCATGTCCCTTTGTGAAAATGAAAATCAACATATAATGTGACTAAACCCTATGTTTAGAATCCCTATTAACGTCATTTATTGTACTTCCGTCGCATGTGTTTATGGATAATGTAATTTCTTTGTGACGTCAACATTTCATGAAGTCATGCAATGTGCACGGTGACAAAATAAACAAGCAAGATCATCAGGGAGGATTTTTCTCTGATTGTCATATTTAAAATGAGTTTTTTTGTGTTTTGTTTTTCACTTTCGATTTCTTCCTTTTTGTTTAAAATCATATGATATTTTTTTATTATCAAAAGAATGTCTCTGATGAGCAGCTCGTTACACTTAGCGCTGTGTTTTTCTTTGCGTGTTGTAAAACGTTAGTAAGACAAAAAAAAACATTCGTTAAAATAAAAAAATAATAAATAAATAATGATTGTAGACTAATACTTTTCTTTCTCAAAAAAAAACAGTGTATGCTTTACGCTAAATAGAAACTGTATATTCCATTACTATAAATCTGAAAAAAAAAAAACACGCGTTGTGTGTAAATACGTATAAGCATCCATATTATTTGGATTCATCGGACTACTTTTCTGATACTGAATGTGATTTTCACACCAGTTCGATCGATGTAACCTCCGACCTTTTTAAGGTGTATCTTGTCGAACTCTGGAATGTTTCAATCGAACTTGGGACTTTGGATGAAATCTCGAACGGAAACTTTTATTTACTTCATCGGGGTAGCATTCTCTTGTTCCGTCAATCATGACTGGATAAAGGTCCTTAGTAATTCGGAATTATATTTTTCGATCGCCCACACTTTGAACTGAACCTCCAACCTTCAAGAGAATATCACTTCTCAGTGTGGTCAATCGGAAAATATAATTGAGAATAGCTTGGGGCCTCTATCCAATCATGGCTGACGAAACAAGAGCATGCTACCTCGATGAAGTAAATAAATTCGAAATTCCGTCCAAATTCTTGAGTTCGACAGAAACATTTCTGAGTTCGACAAGATAAACCTGAAGAAGGTCGGAGGTTATAGCGACCGAAATGTTGTGAAAATCACACTCACTATTAGAACACTAGTCCGATGAATCCAAATAATACGAATAACCAATCCTCATCTCAAAAATTCAGAAACGTGTATGAATATGTAAGAGAGAGAAAGAGAGAGAGAGAGAGAGAGAGAGAGAGAGAGAGAGAGAGAGAGAGAGAAGGGGAGAATGCGTTGTTTTAACGTTAGTTATTATATAACATTATAGCAAACCAATGTGTCTTGTTTTCGGAGATAGTTTCAATTAATTTGCCCAATGGTGCCCCACTGCCCCACTATGTCAGTTTTCAACTTGACCTTTTTCAGTGCTATATAATTCATATTTACTGGCTATGTCGTCATTATTATTATTATTATTATTATCATTATTATTATTATTATTATTATTAACAAGCGATCTTATCATTTTAAAGGAAATAGGAAGTAGACACAGAATCCAACACCACCAACACGCTCCAACCAAAACAAATTGACAGCACAAGGAGACAGTTATTAGCTCTCTCTCTCTCTCTCTCTCTCTCTCTCTCTCTCTCTCTCTCTCTCTCTCTCTCTCTCTCTCTCTCTACTTCTCCTTTATCACCTCTTTTCGTGCTGACCTTACATCTCAGCTTCGGTTATAGCTTTAAAAAAAAGGGGTTTTTTTTTTTTTAAATCAAACGAGTCAGATAGAGAGTCAACATATGACATTGTGAAATTTAATCTAAAAGCAAATAAAACTATGAATAACATTAAACAATGGCCGTGTCTCCCTCCCCCCCCCCCAATTATACTATCATGAAAAGAATCCTTTTTTTTAATATGTCAGTTGTTAGTGTCGGTACTCCTATAGAATCGTAGCGTTTTCAGATTTTTTGTAAATCAGACTGACGTACAGAAGTACGTGAATATTTGAAAAAGTAATATATATATATATATATATATATATATATATATATATATATATATATATATATATATATATATATATAAAGGAACAAACCGTATTATGTGTTCATCAATGTTTCGTCTTTATTTCGAGACTTCCTCTGGATGAAATAAAGACGAAACGTTGATGAACACATAATACGGTTTGTTCCTTTATATATATATATATATATATATATATATATATATATATATATATATATATATATATATATATATATATATAGAGAGAGAGAGAGAGAGAGAGAGAGAGAGAGAGAGAGAGAGAGAGAGCATTTTCTTCTTTAGGTATATTACATTAAATAACACAGATTTAAACTTAGTTTTGGTAAATAACAAACAGTGTCCTGACCAGAAACGTACGCTCTATCCCATCCGTAATCAATGGACCTGAGGTAATCTCCTCAGAATCGGACAAAATAAAACTATTTGCCAAGAACTTTGCAGCTAATTCTACCCTATGCGATCAAGGCCGCCACCCCCTCGTATTTCCACCTGTATCTGAAAATACGGTATACGACATATACATACTGTACGTGATGTTGCCAAGCTAATCAACACTCTTGATTCTAGTAAAGCAACTGGCCCTGACCGCATTCCAATTATAGTGCTGAAAAAGCTTCAACCAGTAATAGCTCCCATATTTACAAAGCTGTTTAAGCGTTGTCTTAAGGGGAACTGCTTCCCAACACTCTAGAAAATCTCATCCGTATGCCCCAGTATTTAAGAATTCAGGTGATCAGTTATCTCCTTCTCAATCCATATCAATAAGGCTCCCGTGCGTCATGAGTAAGTCGATGAAATATGTGTTAAATAGAGAAGTAGTTAACCACCTCAGCAAAAATAACATTTTTAGGAATATGAAATATGGTTTCCGTTCTGCTAGATCTACAGCAGATGTGCTAACGGTTAAATCTCATAGGATTAGCAAATCTCTCGACAGAAGCTTCCTTTCTAGAACAATTGCTCTTGACATATAAAAGGCCTTTGATAGAATATGGCATAAAGGTCTACTCCGCAAGATCTCCTGCTACGATATAGCTAGAAATGTCTTCTAAATTATTAAATCATTTCTCTCTGATAGGTTCATAAGAGTAGTAATTGATGGGCAGAAATTAGAAATTCACAGTATTAATGCTGGAGTCCCTCAGGGGTCCATTCTGGGCCCAAATCTCTTCCTGATCTACATCTATGATCTCCCAAATCACACCCTAAGATCATTCGTAGACATTTATGCTGACAAAACTACCTTGTATGGCAACAATTCAAACGCCGTAAATGTGCAAGTTCTCTCTGATTCTCTCTCTTCTGATCTTGAGAACGTGATACAATGGGGAAAAAAGTGGACGGTTAATTTTAATGCATCTAAAACCAAGCTTCTATCTTTATATCATCAACGCTCTGATCCTTGTCTGGCATCAATTGAAATGAATGGCTCTCGTCTTGGGGCTCCATTTTTTGACAAGTTTCTGGGTCTGAGCTTTACTCCTGATCTGAAATGGAACACGTACATCAAATCCGTTGCCAAGACTGCTGGGAAAATGGTGGGATCGTTCTACTGCTCAAGTAGATATCTCACTACTGATGTAATCCTTTACCTGTATAAGAGCTAAATACGTCCGAGAGTGGAGTATTGTTGCCACATTTGTGCCAGAGCTGCTAGAAGCACTTATCCTGCTTTGACAGAGTTCAAAACAGACTTCGTATCCTAGTGGGGGATTTACTTTTCTCTTCCCTACAACCTCTTTCTCATAAAAAAAAGACGTTGCGAGCCTTTCTCTGCTTTATCGTTATTTTCATGGCAAGTGCTCGTCTGAGATCCAGTCTATGGTCACCGCCGCTTCGCCAACCTTTCTCGTCTATCTGAAACCACTATCAATAATTTCCCACACTCTTTATCTGTGCCTAAACCTGTGGAACTCTTCCGTTTGCCTACTTTCCAGCTGACTACAATATGGTGTCTTCAAGTTTTTGGTGAGCCGTTCCCTTAAGTAATCTAATTTACCAACTTTACACTATTAATGATTACTACGATATTATCCCATTAACTACTGTACACTCATTAACTCTTATCCTCGAGTTGCCTTAGGGCCTTTATGTGGTGACTCATTTGTAAAAACAAAATTCTTTCTACATATTTTTGTATCATTTCTAATCTTCTTATCAATTTCCTTGCTTCAGACAAGAACTGGCTGATGTTGCTGTCCTAGTCACTGCTGACCCGAGTACTTTCAGATTCGTCTGAATCCATCGTCAGGGATAATTAACACTAAACTGATTTAAGAATATTTATAAAAGTGTTTATTTTTCCTTTGTAAATCACTTGTTATTAGTTATTTTAATTGATCGTGATACTCTTACAAGCATTTAAGAATATTATTCTTATTCATTTTGGAAGGGAGAAGAATCCTTTCGTTACAGCAGTAACAGAGACCATATGATTCTCGGAATCAAGCACCGAATCCGGATGAGCACAACGATCTTGCGATCACAGCCTGTGCCGTGAACGCATACAAACCCGGTTCAAAAGTGTTCACATATACATTTTTTAGATGCATCAAGGGTGGTTTCAGTGATGTTATTAACTTCGTTACTGATTTCAGATATTTTTCTACTCCAATAGTTTCTTCCCCAGAACTGTTAAACTCAGGAATTCCCTTCCGGGATTCTGCTTTCCCAACCGTACTGACATGCAGAAGTTCAGGTGTAATGTGAAGAGACACTTGCTGCTTATCTCCTTTCATAATATCCCTTCAATTTATGTCCCCGATATTAGCCCCCTACTTCAAATTGGCACTGTGCCTTGTTTGGGGTGAAAATTGAATTAAAAAAAAATGTATTCAGTTCAAACAGGAGATTCGGGTAATCTCTTTGCATGCGACGTACTACATACTTTGACAAAAGATTTTTTAGTGCAAAAACTCAACATCTTATGTAGACATGGGTTTTCCGTACCTAACCAATTAGAATGATCTACATAGCACTTCCCTGTAATGAGATTCCTAGTTATTTCAGGTTTTTAGTCGGAGTTACCGTTCCTTGTGATGCTATTTTTGGTAAGCTCATTGATTTATTTGTCAGTATTATCGTTTGATTTGATACTTCTTACTAATTCTTACTACGATTACTAAATTATTATCAACAAAAGGAAGTAATTTCTATTAACGCTTACGAAGTTTTTACCTTTTTTTCTTAATATGGCGTGATTTTGAAAAGTAGTCCACTCGATAAAATAATTTATCAAAGGAATCAAATCGAATTACATTTTATTATTGTTAAGAACATGGACCAATGTTGCACAAAAAGGCGACGAACCATAATTAAACATTGACTTTGTATAGCGAATGCTTACGATTACTATAGTTGATAATCCGACGAATTCCACTTTATTATATAAACTAGCAAGAAGACCTGGCGTTGATCGAGATTGAATAAGAGTCACTAATGCTTACTGTTTCACTCTGTTTATTAAATTCCTGGCAAAGTGCATTGAGAATGGTGGTGACTATGTAGTAAAATAAATTCTGGAGCACAAAAGGTTGCTCGTTTTAATTGTACCACTCCCGTCTTCGTAGCTCTTAAACTTTTTCAGTCAAAAAATAGGAGGCTTTACTTTTGGAACCGCCCTCGAATAAAGCGTTCCCGTGTACAGCTATCGTTCATCGCTAACAAAAGTGCATTGAGAAAAGTAGAGACTACGTAGTAAAATAAATTCTGGAGCACAAAATGCCTCTCGTTTTAATGGCACTACTCCCGTCTTCGTAGCTCTTTAACTTTTTAAGTTAAAAATAGAAGGATTTACTTATTGATTATAATGCTCCATATTTTAGGTTGAGCATGTTGGGAAGTGATATACAAACTGTCACTAGCGTATTGAGCGATACTCTTCGTGTAAATAAATCGAGCTTAGGCGTTTGGACGATGTCAAAACATCGTTAATTCACTACCCACACAGCAGCAGCCGTATAGCGTAATGATTAGAAACTTTGTCGTTTGGACGGTCGGGTTTCGATCCTGGCTTGAGGCAGTTACCTGTCTAGCTGCACTGGTGGGCTGTGATACAGCGAAACAGTACTTAATGTCGATGACTATATGTGTGTGTGTGTGTGTGTGTGTGTGTGTGTGTGTGTGTGTGTGTGTGTGTGTGCACGCGCGTTGGAACGATTAATCGGAGTTGAAATGGAGAATCTGAAAAATCTGAATTCTTTGGGATATCGGAATCAGAAAAAAGTGTGCATATTTTCTGATGCCAAAAATATTTCTTTTAATTATCTTCCTTATTTGATTTTTTTTTTTTTTAACAAAATCTTCCTCTGCTGGTAGTAATAATAAAATAACAAGGCTGTCGTTAAGACTAAAATCTATGGATCACCACTAAAAGTGTGTTTTTACGTTTGAAAATGTATATGCACCTCTAACCTATGTTTTTACGGTAATTGGGAAACATAACAATTTTATGGTTAAGTGTTTAGAGATTTATAAAGAATCGGAATCGGTAATTATATCGGAATCATCTCATCACTAATATATATATATATATATATATATATATATATATATATATATATATATATATATTCACGTGCATATTTAAGTTGACCTAATTATTAACGCTAACTTTCGCGCTTTTTGTCTGGGTCAGTTTGACCTTGCTTTTCAAATTTAAGCTTTCACCGTTTTTCCGTTTTTTTTTTTGTTGTTGTTGTTGTTTTTGTTTTTTTTAAACCTTAATTTACTTGATTCCTCCGGCCTTGGCAGACGTGTTTTAAATATTCTCTCCAGTGCTTTTTCTGTGCACATTTGAACTTTTCTTTTAATGATTTGGAACTCATTCCATTTGTGATTTTTTCCAAGGAATTCTGCCTTTTGGAACATTTTGGACCATTTGGAATTTACCTGTTGGATCGGAAATTTTTAATTCTACCGTGTTTGGATTTTACCATCCTTGGATTTTTTTTACTCTGCATTGGACTATCCATTCATGTGAAATCTTTGGATCATTTTTCTTTTACCTCCTACTCCCCTTACCTCACTCTTTTTTTAACCAATTAAGATCTGTGACTTACTTGTAGTTTCACTAAATACTTTTACATGCAAAATCCGATCCCGCATTTTGCTAATTCCTGCCCTCTGGTGAGAAGGAGAGTATTTCTTCGAAACTCCGCGGATTAAGGACTATCCACTTATCTTGTGCTTCCTTTTTAAAATTAAATATGTGTTTAACTCTTTTTCAAGATGTCTTTTAACATGTTTTATTAATCATTTGTTCATATATATATATATATATATATATATATATATATATATATATATATATATATATATATATACTATAATAATAAAATACCTACAGACACTAGTGGTTCATCCTTTCGGGAATCTTCAGTGTAGGGTGTCACAATTACC
This sequence comes from Euprymna scolopes, assembly GCF_053919585.1. Lineage (NCBI taxonomy): Eukaryota > Metazoa > Mollusca > Cephalopoda > Sepiida > Sepiolidae > Euprymna > Euprymna scolopes. The sequence continues at coordinate 76,035,557 of NC_136487.1, read as the reverse complement.
ATCAGTCGATAGATTCGAACCCGACGACACAAGCCATCTCTGGGTTGATTAGAAAGGACCGTATCCATTCAGCTACCGTTAACAATGTGAAATAACGTTGAAATTAAACATTTTTTAATGTTTTTTACGTCAGTCAGAGTGATATAATCATTATATGATGATCTATGCATAAGAGCTTAATTGACCGACTTAATTCAACTGGAAGTGCTCAACTATAAGAAACGAGTTTCTTAAAGGGGCTGACATATATATATATATATATATATATATATATATATATATATATATATATATATATATATATATATATATATATATATATATATATATATATATATATATATATATATATATATATGTCCATGTCTATTTCAGCGTTAAAAGAAAAAAGTAGAAATTATGGGATTTATCTTCGTCAGCCAGTTGTAGATCCGTGCTAAGGGTCACAAATGAAAAAAAAACGCACGTAGTTTAAAGTGTATAAATATAATATGTATTTATCATAAAGAATACAGGCGCCACTAAAGTTGTATGAGAGGAACGTGTTCGTAGCATGCGGTTAAATATGGTATGAAGGTCTCCATCTAGTCTCTGAAACCAGTGTTATTCATAGGACTGGTTATTCCACTTAGTTCTCAAATAGGGGTGATGGTCCCCCACAACATGAGCTTTCCATTCTCCTGAAATTATCGTATAGCTCTTTTTCTGGCAGACTGGCGTTGTCCGGATGCTTGTGGTGTTACCAGGTCGAACGTGGTATATATATATATATATATATATATATATATATGGACCATTACCTATTGTTGTTTAGCAGGAGGTTGTCTTTCGTCATCTGTAATACGTTTCCGAATTTGGTTTAAATGCTTATTGTGAGTAAATCTTAGACCTTCGATAATGTAGACCATCTGCACGATCCTTTTCTGGACGTTTCCTAGTTCCCAACTCGTTTTATTATTTTTGTGTACTTGGAAACATACCTTTTCGCCAGGTAAATACCTCTTTTATGAACTATAGTATTCAACGGTTTCACCTGTTTTGGCAAAAGTTTCTCAAAGACCGGTACAAATTTTCCTCGCGAACATTAACTCTGCCGGCGACATCATCGATGGAGCGCTATCATTTGGCGTAATTTGGTAAACTTGTAAAAACTGCTGTAGTGCGTTTTCTTAGGGCGTTCCTTTAGCCTTCTTATGGGCTCTTTTCAACGTGTCAATAAATCTCTCTGCCTGGACTTTCTATCGGGGATGATAGGTTGGCGTCGTTATTTGGTTAACCTGGAAATTCTCGCAGAAGCTTTTAAAATCTGCTGAAGTGAATTTTGTGCCATTGTCCGACTCTAGACAATCGACTACATTACACCTAGCATACAATTCCTGAAGAACACTGATTGTAAAATGCTGTTGTTGAACTTTTACACCGAATTACTTCAGGCCATTTTGTAAAAAGTACCTCATTGCACATAAAATAAACTTCCGCCTCTCATTCATCTGATTTAATTTTTTGTTTCGTTTCTTTGACGAAACTATCTTCTTCAGCCTCCCTTATTATATCTTCCAAAATCACTGGTAGTTCCTTGATCGTATTACATAGTATTTGTGTATAGTCCTTTTCATTTTGTAGTGATGCTATTAATGTGTCTTCCAACGGTTTCCTTGATTTCGGGATTAATTGCGACAATCCGTCCACATGACTTAACTTCGCAGATGTAAGAAATTCCATACTGAAGTCGTAATTCAGTAGAATGCTCCCCCATCTTTGCAGTCTGTTGGTTGCGTAAGTTGGCAGACCTTTTTTAGAGGCAAAGATGGTTATAAGCGGATTATGGTCAGTTTGTAATTTAAATTTACGGCCGTGTAAAAATCGGTGGAATTTTGTAACCCCGAATATGATCCCCAGTGCTTCTTTTTCGATTTGGGGTAATTTTTTTCGGCAAGCAGTAAATTTCTCAACTTATGGGCGATCGGATTAGTGGACCCATTAGGCATCTTGTGTAGAATGCATGCCCCGATCCCATAAGAACTTGCGTCGGTTGCGACAGTAATCTCTTGTTCTGAATTGAAATGAGTTAAGGATAAATCAGACGTTAATACCTCTTTGAACTTCTTAAACGTTGCCTGACTCTCAGGCGTCCAGTCCCATTTTATGTCTTTTTTCAATAGTACATTAAATGACGCGCGCAATTCATGCATGTTCTTAATGAACGTTTGATAATAGTCCGCGAACCCTAAAAATCTCTGCAATGTACTTACATTATGAGGCTCTGGCTTTTATAGCTGTGGACCTATCCGGATCGGGTTTCCTCCCGTCCTTATTTATTATATGACCCAGGTATTTAATTCATTCAAAAAAAAATTCGCATTTTGCTTCCTTTAATGTGAAGCCGTATTCTTTTATTCTGTCAAACACTTGAAATACATGGTCTCTATGTTGTTCAACATTTTGACTACGCATAAGAATATCGTCGAGATAATCTATTGCAAAATCCAAACCGCTTAGCAAAAGTATCGATTACCTGTTGGAAAATTGCAGGTGCTACTTTTATACCAAATGCTAATCTATTGACTTTATAAAGTCTTTTGTGCGTTGAGATACACAAAAGTTTCGGGCTATCTTCATCTACTGGTATTTGTAGGTACGCCTCGCTTAAGTCCGTTTTGGAAAAAAAAATCCTCTATTTAACTTAGCGAATACTTCGTCTGAGTTTAGTAGCGGATTGTGGTGGTCCTTCAGCGCTGCATTCAATCCGGTAGAGAAATCCGCGCATACTCAAATCTCTTTAGATTTTTTTTTTTTTTCGCGTATGCAGTAGGGGCTGCCCACTCGCTATAGCTAATACGGGTAAAAATCTCAGTGTTAACTAGTCTTTTCAATTCTTCAATTTTTTCCCTCGAAGCGAACGGTACACTCTGTGGCTTTTTGAATATGGATTTTGCTTCGTCCAGCAATTCGCTTTTATTTTTGTATAGATTCCAGGCTTTTTACAGAAAACACTTGAGAAAGATTTTTTTAGATCTTTTTTTTAGTTTGTCGGCTTTGGTCGCTAGGTTTTCAACTTTGTGACAAAAATCACTCATTGGCGAGTCCCATAATTCAAATTCTTGAATCCAATCGGTCCCGAATACGTTCGTTGCGTTCCTGAGAACGAACACTTTTAGCTTTTTTGTCGTTCTTTTTAATGACACATTGATAACTAACTAACCCTAAAAATATATTTTTTCACCAGTTACCGATTTTGCGACTTTATTCGTCTTTGTCATCGTGGGCTTTCCTATTCTCGTCCACGTGTGAAAATTTATAATTGATAAATCCGACCCTGAATCGAGTTGCAGTTTCACCTATTTATTTCTGATTCTCACCGTAACATATTTCCTATTCTTGCAGTTTTTACGTAGCTCTTTTTTTGCTATTTCTGCTCTGCAATATGAGGCCTTGTAACATGCTCGCTTGCATAGGTCACGTGTTATTTTCCTTTGGTAGTGACATGCATTATAATATGAGGTCCTCCACATTTGCTACAAGGGGTCCTAGGATTTTGACTATCCTGATAATTTTGTGGAGGGTTCTTTTTGCCTCTTGGTTGGTAATTGCTGGTGGGCGGGTGTCCTTTATTTTTTAAGCGTATCTTTTTAATGTAAGCGATGCCTGCTTCTTCTATGTTGCGGGAATCTAGCTTCATTGCCACGAACAGCCAGTTTCTGAAGCGTCAAATCTAATTCCAATTTATTTAGAGAATAGCGTCTTATATCGGCGTCTTTTGTGGCTATCAAACCTTGTGTGAATATTTGGCATTTGAAATTGTCCGCCGTTAATAACGACCACTTGAAATCGCCACAGTGCTTTTTAACTATAGACGCAAAAGTCGTATAGTCCTGACTCTCCTTACGTGTAAGATTCATGCATTTCCATCTTTTATGGAAAAGGCTTCTTTTTGGACAGTATAACTCTATTAACAGTTTGACTGCCTTTTCAAACCACAATTCGTTGGTTTTTCTTGGTAAAATATAGTCCATGAATTTGTTATGTTCGAATGCCCCCAACTTCCGTAGCAATAAACGAACCTTCTTTTGAGCAGTCCATGCACTGCAATCAATCTTAAAAAGGTCTTCAAATCTTCTGATGTCTCAACCGTTAGGTCATCAGAAGCATAGTGAAATGTATCTATAGCTGACCAGATCGCACTTTGGGAAAAAGTCATGCTGGTTTCATCTATAACGTGATCGACTTGAGGGAGCGATTTGCCCCATATGGGGAGGTTGAGACCCCCTGGGACCTGAGAAAGACCGGGTAAAAGTTGCTAAGATTGTTAAAAAGACGCTAAGATTGTTAAAAAGATGCTAAGATTGTTTAATTAGATCCGGGACAACAGCGGATATCAAAAATACTTGAATTGAAATATATGGATATATATTTTGTTTAATTGTCAAAGTCAGAGATATAATTGTTATTTGGAAAACAGATGACAGGAAATGTTAGAATAAAAAATATTCGTCTGCTCTGAGAGACACCGGCCCAGGTGCTCTGAGTTCTGGGCAGGAAAACTGACAGGGACTAACCCCTGGGGTTATGTGAACGGATGTCATTTTTGGTCTCAGAGCCATAAAACTCTAGACTATGGCTGAACTGCATACACGCAATTTAGATCTAGAAATCCCCAGACACGTACCGTGCTCTGATTGGTTGGGTAGATCGTCTACCCCACCCCGTGATCTTACTATAAAAAGCCAATGCCGCTCGAAATTAGCAGATTGGAGGCAGATTTTGCGCTGAATTTCTCGAGAATACCATCGCTCCCAAAAAACGCCTGACGACCTCCTCTCTAACCGCCTGAGTCCCATCTACGAAGAAGAGAGATTTGTGATTTTAAAATGTTTAAGAACTGACGTGTATATATCTGTAAAAAGACTATAATCTTTGTGAAATTAATTTTTAATAGATAGAACCCAATTGTCTGTCTTTTCTTTCTGGTGTATGCAGCTTCGCTTTTCGCTTCGAGCATTCTACACAGAGGCGTTTAGGATCTTATGTGGAGAGCTTCCGGCAGACTAGACTAGACATTACGAGCCACAGTTTCGAAGAAGACCGGAGATCAGTTTCCTTGGCCTCACCACGGGAGTCCAGACATACATCTCCATTGTCCTTATTCACTAAAACTTGCGTTATCAAATCCATTTTTGTCTGACTGGTTTTGTTGCTCTAAATGTAAATTTTTCAATTCCAATATTTGTTCGTTCTGTATTTTTCCAATTCCAATATTTGTTCGTTCATTTCTTTCTTTTCTTTTTCCTGTTTTTCCTCGAAGTATTTCATTAAATTTACTTCGTTTTGTTTCTGTATTGTCAATTTTTCTTCCCGGAACCTTCTTTCAAGTTCTAATTGTTGACGTTGTTGGATTTTCACTATTTCCAACATCTATTGTGCAAAATCGTCCATTTGGTTTTTGGAACATTTAGAATTAATTAATATGACAAAATGATTTTTTTAATTTTCAGAAACCACACAATTCGTTTATTTACTTTTCCTATAATACCAACTCTACAGAGAAAAAACTTTACAAAATTCGTACCTGGTTATTCAACGAATATTTCTTCCATATATTTATTTCCTCGTGTGGTATTTTCGTGAGAAAATAATTCGGTGTTTGCATTGATACAGAAAGCAGTAGATTTCGTTTGCCATTTTTCAATTTACGTAACATGTATGAACTGGGTCTAATTCCTTGTTGATCTTACACATTTTTCCACTTTTCCTTAAAAAGAATTAGTTATTTATCTGTGAAAGAGGGTTTATGGTATTAATTTAATATTGGTTATTCTTTTCAATTTCTTTGCGAAAAAGAATATCGTTTTCTCGTTAAGAATTTATTTGTGTCGGGCTTAGCGAAATCTTTTCTTTTCTTCTTCGACGTGCAGTCCGTCGACCGTGAAAATTTTATTTTAATCGAATTAAAATTCGACGTCTTTTTAATTTGTGCGAATTCTCGCTTTAGCCAATAAAATAAAATATACTATCATTTACTTGATGCATTTGCGTAAGTTTATTTTTCTTTTCCCAACGCTATGGCCTTTTACCCATAAGACGTATTAGCGAGACATGTTTTTTAGAACGAGAAAGTTTTTTTCAACATTACTTGTATTTATAGAGATGGAAAAGAAAGTTGTTGTTTTCTTGCTTTTTGTTTTTTTATACTTACTGAAAACTTGGTATCGTTGATTCAGTATTAATAATTCTCAACACATTTGTTTTATGAGGGTTTTTTTTCAACTCGTAGTTACGCTTTTATAGCTTTTTTTTAAACAGCAAAATAAGGCTTTTGACGACGTCTTTGTAAAATCCTTTTTTCCGCAAGAATTTTTGTCCTTCTTTTTCGAAGAATTCTTTATCCCGTGTTTGTGGATTTTTACGCTCGAATGTTGTTTTTCCCCCAACCGTTGCCAGTAGTTTTTCCCGTTCTTCACCGAACTTTTGAAAAAAAATAATTTTGAAGTTTCGAATTTCCCCTGAGTCTAGGAAAAAAATTATTTCGAATTTCCGCGTATGTTCTTTTTTCTTGAATCCTTTGGTCGTCAAATGTTGTTTTCCAATGACTGTTTTGTTTTAGAGTGAGTCCTTGCCCGAATACTTGTTATCCAGTTCTTGTAACCAATTGTTGTAGATTGGTCCGCGAAGTTCTTGAATCGTCCTCGTCAGCCAGTTGTTGTAGACTCGTGCTAGGGGTCACAAATGAAAGAAACCACAAGTAGTGTAAAGTATATAAATATAATATGTACTTATACAGAATACAGGAGCCACTAAAGTGGTATGAGAGGAACGTGTTCGTAGTATGCGGTTAAATGTGGTATGAACGTCTCCATCTAGTCTCTGAAACCAGTGGTATTCATAGGACTGGTTGATTTCACTTAGTTCTCAAATAGGGGTGATTTATCCCCCACAACGTTGAAAAAATCCGCAATGCATTTATTACGTTGAAAAAAACCACAGCTTATTTAGTATGTTGAAAAAATCCACAATGTTTTAATTACGTTAAGAAACTCGCAATGTATTTATTACGTTGAAAAGTTTTATGACGGACGGCCAGACAAAATCTCTGGTTATATAAAACTAACAGAGAGAGGCGACGTTTTACGGGATTGAATGAGGATCAATAAATGTTCTACCCTTCCGTACTTTTATTATCATCGAAATCGGTGAAATCGACTATTTTTTAATCAAATCGATTGATCGCTTGCTCTAGTTAGGGACCACCCGCGCAGTGTACCGAGAGTAAGCTTCACATGCCTTCCCGCAGTAACTTTAATTAAAGGTAAACATACTAAAGTCACATATCATGGTTTAATTGTGCTCTAAAAAGAAACATTCATTTCGAACGTGCCCTGTCTTATAAAAAAAAAACCTGCAGTTGATTTTATAGGCTGGGCCTTTCTGCTTGTGCGGTGATAAAACTTCTCAAATGCACTTGTGATGTTAGATTGTATAAGAGTTTTAACTTTGGTCAACATCGGACTTCATTCCTTCATCAGATTTTTTTTTTCGATTATCGATTTTCGATACTTATCAGACGCATGCCAATATAAAACCTATATAAGAACATTCCCAAAAACATCAAGTACCTTGGTGTGAAAGTTCCAAAAAAATCGGTACAGCCGTTTCCGAGTCCATAGGAAATGAACTTATACACATACACGCACACACACACATACACACACAACAAAGTTCATTTTATATAATAGCAAGATAGAGATAGAGATAATACAATCCTTTTTATGGCGGTGTTATAAAAATGGCAACATATTTTAGCAGAAAATTCAAATCTCGATTAAAATCACACGAATATATTCGTTTTGTTTTTGTCTTGCGCACTCACATATGTGTGCTGTGTGTGTGCGAGAGAGGGGGGGGGTAAAGAAAGAGAGAGAGAGAAAGAGAAAAGAAGAGAGAGCGAGAGGGGCGCCAGAGTAGCACTTAAATGACCCCGATGTTCAAGCGCTTTTTGCTGACGCGGATGAGCTTCATATGACAGATCAAAATAACAAGCCATCACCTTCATCAGCTTATGATGACCTTCTATATATTTATCACGTGTCAATTTATTTGAATTTTATTTTAACAAGTACATAAAACGAATATATATTTTCAGTAGGTCTATCTTTGCCCCGATTGATGTAATACGCAAATAATAATACAAAAAGTGTGTAATCTAACCCAAGCACTAACTAATTAATCCTAATCCTAACCAAAACATTAATTAATCCTAATCCCAACCCAAACACTAACTAATTAATCCTAACCCTAACCGAAACACTAACTAATTAATCCTTATCCTAACCAAAACACTAACTAATTATTCCTAATCCTAACCCAAACGCTAACTAATTAATCCTAATTCTAATCCAAACACTAATTAATCCCAATCCTAACCCAAACAATAACTAATTATTCCTAATCCTAACCAAAACACTAACTAATTAATCTTTATGCTCACCAAAAAACTAACTAATTGATACTAATCCTAACCCAAACACATACAAATTAATACTAATCCTAACCCTAACACTAAGTAATCTTAATCCTAATCAACTAACACGGAAAACGGATTAGGGTTAGAGTTAATGGGTAGATCAAATATTAAAAAGTAAACAAATTGCTAGATCACACCATTTAATATATCACATAACGGAAGATCACCATTTAATATATCACATAACGGAAGAGCACACATTAATGTTCCAATGTGAGAGGCACTGCTTAGGAGAATGGCCTCTTGAAAAGCACTAGAACAGTTACTACACTTTGAATTATTTATTCACAAATAAAATATGTATTCAATTTACAAATCAGGCACAAAATTCATTAGTGTAAGGTGTATGCAGATTTGGGATCGTTGGTCATATCTTTTCAGTTCTGATCTTAACTAGACACATTTTAACGCATTGGCATAAGCATTTTTGTTTTCATTCTGCCCCTATCTGTCGTACCGGAAGTGTGCGTATTATATCTGGTTAAAATAAAAGGCAAGTACATAAAAGTACAGGTTATAACAATAAAAATTGTCGCCCAGAAACGACGACATGATTCCACTTCCATTTGATGAATTGCCTCTGAGATGGGTATATATGCTGATGACACTACACTCTATGGCAGGCACGACAGGAAGACGAATGAACACATTTCTAAATAAATGGCAGAAACACTAGAGGAAGACCTCCAATCTGTGGTGGAATGGGGACAAAAGTGGTTGGTCGCGTTCAATGCTGCCAAGACTAAACTAGTTTCATTCAATAATTACAAGAAACCTTCTCTACCACCCATAGCAATGGCCAACGACTCTTTATCTGAGAGTAAATCTTTCAAACTCCTTGGCCTAACGTTCACAGGAAACATGAGTTGGAACAATTACATTGAAGGCATTGCCAGGGCCGCTGCAAGAAAGGTGGGCTCTCTCTCTACCGTGCTAGACAACTACTAACACGCGAAAGTATCCTGTACCTCTATAAGGCCACCATTCGCCCATGTATGGAGTATTGCTGTCACATCTGGACTGGTGCATCTGCTACTAGTCTCTCGCTCCTTGACAAAGTTCAAAAGAGAGTCGCAAACCTGATAGGCCCTGAACTGGCATCTAGGCTTCAGCCTCTGTCCCATCGACGAAATGTTGCATCCCTCTGCCTTTTCTACAAGTATTTCAGTGGTGAATGCTCTGACGAACTGCAATCACTTGTGCCCCCACGACGTGAGCACCCTCGACAAACCCGACAGGCTGCTAAATCCCACCCCCACACTGTAGAGATCCCTAGATGTAAAAGATCTTTCTATTCCAATAGTTTATTCCCCAGAACCGCTCGACTCTGGAATTCCATTCCAGGTCCCTGCTTCCCCAACAGTACTGACGTGCAGAAGTTCAAGTGTAACATGAACCGACATCTTGCTGCCCAAATCCCTACATAGTACCCCAGTAGTTGTTGCCCCTGATAGTAGCCCCCTACACCAAAGTGGCAATTTGTCTTGCTTGGGGTGAAAATGTAATTTAAAAAAAAGATTTTTTTTAAACAGTATCTTTTTTTTTTTTTTTTTTTTGTAGACCATCTACTAGCTGGCCAGTTGTGTACAAATTACAATGTTCAACGAACGAGATCGAAGATGCACTGCTGTACAACTCACGCTCTCTCCCGATGCAAGGTATGACAATAGGACCATTGCCAGAACCCTCGAAATGCATCGCTGGATTGCCACGGATAACAGGTACGTGCACAGGGTGATGAAAACAAGTTTCCGGTCACGGTTATGGTCTTGGCTGTTGTTTCAAATGGAGGCCACATCATGCCACTTCACATCTTCGAAGTCGGCTGGAAAGTCAATACCAAAGTGTGCCTGGATGTGCTGAGGGTGGCTATCTCCTGGTACAATCAGCTGGCCACTGGTAGACGGGCCCATAAGTCCAGAGACCAAGGCTTGGTTTTAGAAGGAGTGTTACGTGCAGAAGTTCAAGTGTAACGTGAACCGACATCTTGCTGCCCAAATCCCTACATAGTACCCTAGTAGTTGTTGCCCCTGATAGTAGCCCCCTACACCAAAGTGGCAATTTGCCTTGTTTGGGGTGAAAATGTAATAAAAAAAAAACGAAAAAAACTCTGTACTCTTCTGTTACTGACCCCTCCCCCAACCTGAACCTGCTGGACTACTTCGTTTGGTCATACGTCGAGAATATCGCCAACATGACCCCTCACAACACCAAAGCTAGCCTGATCGCTGCCATCTGCCGAGTATTCGCCAAGCTCTCGTCTGCGCTTATGGAAAAAGCATGCTCCCAGTTCCGGACCTGTATCGAGGCGGTGATTGAGGCTAAAGGCGGCTACATTGAATAGATGTCAGCTCTACTACATTATCAAGTTACCTGAATTGATTTTTTTTTTCAATAAAAGTTTTAAAATAAAGCTGTAGTGTTGTTTTCATTAGGGGGGCAACTTTATTGTCCTCCCTAGTAAAGGGAAATAAAAGATTAACAACACGACTCTACTGGTAGGTGATATCCAAAATTGACAAATAATCACACTAACCTTTAGAGAGACATACGAGATTACTGCTCACGTGGCAAAATGTTAATCAGGTCTCTTTTTCTTTTTTTTTTTTCTCTTTTTATTTTTTTTGGGGGGGGATGTCGGTATAAGAAACCTGGGCTTGGGAAACCAAGAATAATTCAGACAAAAAGATAAAGTTTCTATTTATTTGCCTCTCGCATTTACGGCATAACCAAGTTAATACATTCGTTAGATCGTCAAAGTTAAGCGGCGTTGTGTTTGGGCAGTACAAGATGGGTGACTATTTGGGAATACTAGGCGCTGTACATGGAAGTATCTCGACATTTAGCTGCATGAACTGCAAAAACCCTACGTCGTCATCTTCTCTGACTGGAATATATATACAACTGTGGACTGCTTGTGAATTTTATATTCCCTAGAAACTTTCTTCGGATGAGGAAGCCGATTCAATCCGTTTGGAGGTTAATGGTGTTTCGTTTCGGTCTCCAAGAAGGTTATAGATACAATGTCGGTTTTTGATATGGTAGAAATTCATCTCCTTAACAAGGGCTATTCTGGATTGCGTCAAAAATCAAAATGATTTCTCCCTCACTGACTGAAGACATGAATCGATGAAGTATAGGATCAGAACAGATACGATACTTTGATCTTAGACAAATAGAACAATTGATTTTATTTTCCGATCTAATCACATTACAAATGTCTTGTATGAAGTTTTATCCACCACTCCCCAAAAATACATTTGACCCCCTCCCACCCTCCCAAAATGGTTAATACACTTAGATAAGTGCAGAAAGTTGCATTGGATCAATAACTTTTGAAAAGAACAATAGTTTGCTAATTGAATCATTTTACACACACACACACACACACACACACACACACACACACACACACACATACATACATACATACATATATATATATATATATATATATGAAGTAATCTTGTGTGCCTGTCTGTCTGAGGAACGGTTTCTACCAAATTACTCTGTCAGTGTTTAGTCTAAAGTCTGTAAACTTGATATGTAAAGGATTTGGACTTGTGGAACAAATTCGATTTGGTCTTTAGCCGGTGAAAATAGCTGCTAAGCGGTGAAAATTTGAAATAAATTGTAACTTGGCAAGCGTAGATCGATTTACAGTGCTCATGTATGCGTGCGAAAATATACATTTATATACGTTAAAGCCGGTTAAATTTTAACTTTTTCTTATCCATCCAGCGTTAGCTCAAACAGTAACAAATAAGATATATTGAAGTTTTAAGGATGTTTCTGTCACAGAGCTCTCTTAAAGTTAGGTGTATGCAGTGATTGAACACCATTTCTATTGTTTTCCTGAAAAATATGATTTAAATTTCATAAAAATTTGAAGTTTGAAAAGAAAATACTTCCATTGCTTTACTCGGAAATGTTTACATATCAATACACTTTTATCTTTATATATATATATATATATATATATATATATATATATATATATATATATATATATATATATAAAGCTGAATGTGTGTGTGTGTGTGTGTGTGTGTGTGTGTGTGTGTGTGTGTGTGTGTGTGTGTGTGTCTAGTCACGAATAGGCTCCTATATGGTTGACTATTTTAAAAAACTGTTACATATAATGATAGATGTATCGAGACACAGGAATGGGTATGTTTGATCTGGCAGAACGGTGGTTCATTAAAATTGTGAGGTCCACAAAGTATGGGTATAAAAAATTTAAAAATTAAAAATAAAACGTTTACACGTGTTTTTAATATAGATGTACATAAGAATAATTTGATAAGTATGTTTTAAATTAAATAGGGATGTTATAATAAAACTGTGGGGTCTGCGTTCGCGTCTGGCCTCCATAGAATGGAAATAGGCACAAACTTTAATAAAGACTTTTCATATCTATCTGCGTAAGTATACTTTGATAATTATGTTTCAGTTTGAAGAAATATGGTATAATAAAATTATGGGGTGGTCGTTCGCACCTGACCTCCATAGAATGGAAACATGTCACAAAGTTTAACAAGGTTTTTTAATATAGATTCACAGAATATTGTGATAAGTGTTTCAGTGTGAACAGGTATGGTATAATAAATTATGGAGTTTATCTATTTTATTTTTACTTTCATCATATTTTGCTTTGGTTTTGATACCCCCAAATTCAACCCAAATTTACAACCCTTCCTTTTCATAATCTATCATACTTTCATAAATCAGAGTCCATTTTCTGTAGGCTGTTTTTGTACCCAGTCAACGACAGGTACTTTTGCTAATATATATATATATATATATATATATATATATATATATATATATATATATATATATATATATATATAGCCATCCACATAATTACTGTTTCGTTGTATCACAACTTATCAGTGCAGCTAGACGAGCACTTTTTCCTAACTGGGGGTTGAACCAACAACCATCGTGTTGATAGTCGGCAATTCTACCCATTGGGGCATGGGATCAACAAATAAATTGCTAAACAACATTTAACTAAACATTCGCCCATCGCTTTTACAGTGCTCAAGCTGCTTGCTTATTTACAAACTAAAAGGTCGCCCGGCGTTGCCTGGTTGTAAAATACGCTTAAATATATTTTAATCTATGCAGATTCCATACTTACTAATAAAAACACTACAGATTATTATATTGTACCCAATATATAGTAGGTGTTTCAAAGGTTAAAAAAAATTAACTTGAGTGTCATCAGCTAGAATAAAAACCAAAGCATTTAGCACTCCAACTTAAGTTTTTACATTTAATTTATTTCACGGGTGAAAGTGCTCCTGTATTTTTACGTGCTCCTGTATTTTCACGTGGCCATTCTTTAAACTGTAAATGTGTAAATTCCCAGGAAAACGTTGGATGCTCCCCGTGGAGGATAAAGACTATACATTTACAGAAATTAATATGTAAAAATAATAATAATAAATTATTATGGGGTTATGAAACGACATAGAATTCCTTATTCGATCCCATGCGACGCTGGTTCTCCCTGCTTGTTCAAGTAAAAAGTGGGTACAAGACAGGCTGAGTGTACAATAAAAATTTAAAAGGATAGAGCATAAATGTTTCCTAATGTTTGAATGCATTTTAAAGAATATAATTATCAAAAAAAAGTTAATTATTATCATAAAAAGTTAATTATTATCAAAAAAAATTAATTATTATAAAAAAAGTGAATTATTATCATAAAAAGTTAATCATTATCATAAAAAGTTAATTATTATCATAAAAAGTTAATTATTATAAAAAAAAGTTAATTATTACCATTGTTAATTATTATAATTAAAAAGTTAATTATTATAATAAAAAAGTTAATTATTATAATAAAAAAGTTAATTATTATAATAAAAATTAATTATTATCATATAAAATTAATTATTATCAGAAAAAGGTAATCGTTATCATAAAAAGTTAATTATTATCATAAAAAGATAATTATTATCAAAAAAATGTTAATTATTATCATAAAAAAGTTAATTCTTACCATAAAAAATTAATAAAAAGTAATTTTCTTCTTATTTTCTTTTCTTCTTTTTACTCCAAACAAAGCATATCAACAATGAAATGTAAGGGCTTACGGTTATTAGGGATAAATTTTTTAGATGGTATTTGAAGTAGGGAGTTAACAATTCCAAAGACGGTGTCGATAAATCCATTTTCATTTGATATACCCAATTGAAAATATCACAGGGTTTAAATCTGATGACTATACCTTTTACATATTACGGATCCTACGTCAATGGTGATTTGGAAACAAGAATCGTACCCAGGGATGAGTGACGTAAATTTGAGGTAGGGAGCAGCAGGTCAAACGCCGTAGACAAAACGGAGAGAGAGAGACAGAGTGGGGGAGAGAAAGAGATAGAGAGAGGATGCAGATTGACATCACTTTTCTTTTCAAGCTGAGAAAAGCAAAGATTTTTAGATCAGTCTCGCTATAGAAAGCCGTGCGATTGAGACACCACCAAGAATGTTGAAAACTTGATAATCTAAGCGGAATGTTACCTTGCGTGCCTGTCTGTGTGCGTCACTCATTTTAGTTAAGTTAGGAAGTCAAGAAGTAAATTATTAGCTAAGAAAACATTAGTCTCTCTCTTTGGAGTTAATTCTCTTCAAATAAAGCCTAAAGGAAAACGTTCAGCGAACTTCTCCTTGTGTCCTTTTTCTTCGTAAAAACAAGCTTTTTTTTTCTATAGCAACCACTAGACTAAATGGCGACAATAAAAATAAGTGTGTATGAAGATTTTTTGTTATTGAAAATGTTACATATCCAACATCCAATATCTCTTCTAAAATAACATTCCAATGCACAAGAAATACTTATCTCTGTGATCATTGTTTTCAGAACACGGCTAGCCAAACGTGAGTTAACCGTATGCTCTGATTCAACTCTTCTCTTGCCTTGTGTCAAGTGTGATGCTGATGGTTCATTAGTAATCTGATCCTTGTAGTCGCCATCTTGAATTTGGGCTGTACGTGCTATCCACTTGAAAAGAAATGCCTTCAAACGTTCTTCTTGCCGTTTATACTGTTTATTATAGTTCTCTGGGGAAGCAAAAGTAGTGAACCTTGCTTGTTTTAAAGTACACCAACGAGGACGGGAGGGGAGGCACGCCTCCAACTGTCTAGACACACAGAACATGCGTCCGTTTTCGCTTAAATGCAAGAGAAAAGAATGAGAGACACCCAAAAGCATAAATTACCGGAAGCATTCTTCAGGCTCTGACGTCACTTCCTACAAACTTCACAATCGCCGATAGTGAGAATGACAGCGAAAAGAGTATAGATAAATTGTGGGTATTTTTAACTAGGGTCACCAAGCCAACAAAAGGTGAAAAAGTTAAACAATAAATAAATATTACCAAAGATTAGATAAGTAACTTTTCTACTTACCTGGATTAGATTTTGTTTTGTTTTTTTAACGTATTTTACTCATTTTTTGTTTGTTTGTTTGTTTGTTTTTTCAAAAGGAACGGCACGTCCACTCAGTTCAATTAGAATGAAACAAGTTTACATTAATTAAAATATTATATTTAAGCGTATTTTACGATCGGACAGCGCCGAGTGGACTGCTAGTACGGGTGGTACCATCTTTGGTATTGAATACTCTTGTATTAACCTCGTTTAACTCCATTGGTTACTGGACATCTGGAAAACAATAACATCAGATTTTATATATATATATATATATATATATATATATATATATATATATATATATATATATATATATATATATATATATATTAAAACATGTTTTGATATTTGGCAAAGTGTTATATATCACTAGAAAGCACGTATTCTGTTCTACAACGTTTTTTTTTGTTTTGTTGTTTTTGTTTTGTTTTTTGTTTTTTTCCTCATATAATTTTTTCCTTGTTTTTCAGAACCGTCAAATGGATTGTCAATCACATTTTTGACGCCTTCTTTTCGCCTTTAAATCAAAAATCGAGTGAAGGGACCATGGATATTTGTGCCGTATATGGCGAAACCGCTATAGCTGAGAGACCTGTTCGAGTTTGGTTTACTAGATTCTACACGATAATTTTGACGCTCCTCGTTCCGGAAGACCAACCAAGATAGTCGAAGACCAACTCAGGAATTTATTTTTTTTTGAAGGGAGATGGCCATCAGACATGTAGAGAATTGGGTAAAAAGATGAAGTGTGTGATTTTGCGACAGTTGAACGCTACCTTCAGTCGATGGGATTCACACAAAATCTTAGAGCTTGGCTCCCACACGAACATTTACTGTTAAAATTCTTTGATGTTCTTAAAAAAAAGGACAGTGGCGTTCCTTTTTTAACTCCATTGTTAAAATTCTTTGATGTTCTTAAAAAACAGGACAGTGGGAACTTATGCAACAACCTAATAGATATTATACTAATATATATATATATATATATATATATATATATATAATAGATATTATATATATATATATATATATATATAATAGATATTATATATATATATATATATATATATATATATATATATATATATATATATATATATATATATATATATATATATATATATATATATATATATAAGGGGCAGACGCACTTGGTAAGATGATGAACTCTTTGTGTTCGATTGGGACATGCGTTCGCCCTTTTTTATTATTATTAATTTGGGATATCTGTCGTCTTCACTTTTTTTTTATTTAGCTCCCTCCCTCACTCCCCCACCTCTCTCTCTCTCTCTCTCTTTCTCTCTCTCTTTCTCTCTCTCTCTCTCTATCTATCTATCTTTCGCTTTATGTTTTCCTCTCCTCTTCTTTTCTTTTATAAGACATAATCACGTTGACACACCGAAGTTAAGCCATGTTGAGTCTGGTCTGTATGAAATGTATTTGTACGGAGGAGGATTTTCTACTCATCCCGGTATTGTATGCAGTTGGATTTCTGCTTGTTAATTGGACTCAAGCAATACCGGTTCAGGAGAAATGTGGTTGAGCACGATTCTTGCTTCACAATAGACTCTCTGAGCATCCACCCTTGTAATGAGTTTCTATTGTTACACAAGATTAAACAGTGTGCACTTATCTATCTATCTATCTATCTATCTATCTATCTATCTCTACTCGTCTCCGTTCTAGAAATGTCAGACATATAGGCGCCTCCGCTTTGACATTTGACTGAAAAAAACATTTCTTTGTTTTCTCGTTGTATTTTCAAGTGAGAAGAAAAATCCTAATCTAAAAGATTACTCTCTCTCTCTCTCTCTCTCTCTCTCTCTCTCTCTCTCTCTCTCTCTCTCTCTCTCTCTCTCTCTCTCTCTCTCTCGTGTTTCGTCGATATATAACATTTTTTGTATTTCATCGTTATACAACTCATCAGCGTGGCTGAACCTGGCGATATTCGAAATCTGGATCCCAGAGTCTGAAGCTCTACCATCGAGCCAATCCCCGCTAATAATAAGTGTATCGCCTTTTTTCTTTCCTTTTTTTTTTTTTTTTTTTTTTGGTAGATGTCATTTATTTGTTTATTTTTCCTGCGATACTTTGGGTAGAAAGAACTACGTAAATACTAATTAGGAATAATTTCCCCTCACCAATATGATGCCCCTAGATATATTGTGTCGTGTTCTTTTACTGCTCGTTGAACAGATGGAAACCTCCTGTTTCAAATTTCATTGGAAAGTGTTCATTTTATTACCTCGTCAGAAGTCTAGAAAAAAAAGGACGGCTGTAATTTCAAACGTGACTCACACAATTCCCACCCCTAACTCCGTCTTTATAGCACCTTTTCTGTGTCCCCTCCCTCCATCCCAGTCCCAGCCACAGCAAAAGTATGAAATTAATTGCTTCTTGTTTTAGCTACACATGCACAAGGTTGGAAGCTGGTGAAAATCAAATACTCCGAGGTGGTACTCTCGACGGGTAAAAGTAAATAGCCGAGAACGAACCTGTTAACATTCCCCGTTAGGGGCGCTTCAGACGATTTGTCCAGGGCTACAAAAACGAGATAGAAATTGTGAAATGATATAACATCTATTAATCATTCTATCTCTTTGTCTTCTCTCTCTCTCTCCTTCTCTCTCTCTCTCTCTCTCTCTCTATCTATCTATCTATCTCTCTACACACAAACATATATATCTATATATGTTAGTGTGTATATATATATGTATATGTATATGTATGTATATATATATATATATGTATACATATATATGTATGTTTATATATATATATATATATATATATATATATATATATATATATATATACATATATGCGTATACATGTATATGTGGCTTTCTATCTTTGTATCTTCCTCTGTACCACTTTCTTTCTCTGCTTTTTCAACGCACCCCCCCCCCGTCTATATAGTGAAAAAATAACAACTCAGAACGCCTCTATAGTGCTACTAAAATTGATGGGAGTTTCACGAACACTATTAAAACCACTGTTTACGAGATTCTTGTGATCCTCGTCTCGTTTTGCAGAGAAATGATGTTGATAATGACAAGAATCTAAAGAATATATAAAAAAAATTATAAGCAACGTCTTATAATTTTGAAATGAGTCGACATTTTCTTTCTAGTGCCTAAAAATCCTACCCCTTCCCCCCACTGGCTCAGTTTACCCTAAAAAATGGATAGTTCTTATTATTTTAAATATTACTCATCCGAAACAACGACGATCAATAAAACACCGATTTTGTAATAATTTTATTTTTAAGTTTTTTAGCTGGACATACATACACATATACATACAGACATCTGTTCTTTATGTAATACGAGGGTCGTTCTAAAAGTTAGTCTTCCTATTTTTTTATTTCTGCCAAATGAGTCAGAGGAAATTGCAAATTGCACTGTTATGATGACTGAACTTATGCATTCATTGGCTGAAAGTTTCATTTCTCTGTTGCAGATATTTACGGTGTGAAACTCTAAGAAAGCAACCCCTGTCATGGACAGAAGCAGAGATGCGTCATTAGATCCCGCCACGCAGAAAAAATTAAACCGATCAATATTCATTGGCGCCTGTTGAAGTCGATGCTATTTATGTTAGACACAGATAGGAAACGGGTTTGTCGATTTCAGAGTGACAACAGAGATGTGAGTGACGGTGCACTTCGGAGGTCCATTCACAGCCACCACCCCAGAAAACTGTGCGCCTCGACCAACTTATCTGCGCTGATCGGCAGATAACATTGAATAAAATGCGTGTAGAGTTAAATGTGGGTGTCAACGCACTGGAAACGATGATGTTATCTCTAGGATACAACAAAGCGTATGTTAGGTGGGTTCTACACATGACCAAAAAACCACCGACCTGATATCTGTCAAGAGTTATTTAATAAGTACGAAGTCGAAGATTACAGATTCTTGGACCGCATCATCACTAGTGACGACACGTGGTGTCACTACTACGAGATGGATTCCAAACGTCGATTAAATGGCACCACTCGCGCTTCTAAGCAAAGAAGTTCAAGACATATATCTGCAGGCAAACTGATGTATAGCGTCTTCTGGAGCAGGAAGGACGTCATCCTCCTGGATTTCTTAGAAAAAAGGAGGGTTGACTGTCAACTATGACCGTTACGTTGAAACATCGACAAAGCTGAAGACCCGGATTGTCCGTGTAATGCCAGAAGAAAAGGGCAACATTCTGTTTGCAACAGGATAAAACCAGGTCACGCACAAGTTTGAAGACCACGGAAGGTGTGAGAAGTTAGGCTGGACAGTGCTGCCTCAGTCATCATATAGTCCCGACCTGGCACCGTCAAATTTTCACTTGCTCGCACCATTGAAGGATGCATTACGTTGTAATCGCAGCTGTGGAAAAAAAATCAACCGCCTCGGCAAATACTGACTTTTACGATCGTTGCATTAAGACTCATGTTCATCGCTACCAAAACTGCATTGAGAATGGTGGTTGCTGTGGAGAAAAATAGATTCTGAAGCACAAAAGCGTTGCAGAAAAAGTTCAAGGCTGCATGAGTTGCCGGAAAGATGTTGCAGTGCTTCATCGTCGGCCTATCGAGACTCCAAACCAGTGAGGCACAATGGCTAGCCCCTTTTTAAGGGAGCTGGGGGCTGCTACATTAATAACCCCTATATATAGCTTCTAACCTTGTGCCTGACTTTGTGATGAAGTTAAAAATGTTTCATGCAGGTGTTTTGTGGGTTTGGGAATGTTAGATCATGTCGGTTGGGTTTGAATGACAGGTGTTATGAAACTTTTAGCAGTGTCAAAATCATATCTGATATCTGAAGTTGAAAAACAAAGTATTGTATGAAACGCATATCTCTCTCTCTCTCTCTCTCTCTCTCTCTCTCTCTCTCTCTCTCTCTCTCTCTATCTATCTATCTATCTATCTATATCTCTCTCTGTCTCTCTCTCTATTTCTCTCATTCACTCTCCTTTTCTGTCTCTCTCTATCTCTCTCTCTCTCTCTCTCTCTCTCTTTCTTCATTGAAAGAGAGAAATGAAATATAATTTCATTGTTTTAAAACAGTTGACGCTTGACTTCTTGGGTCGGCGGACGCGATCTAAGCATGCGTCCGATTTCCGCTGGTTTTATAAAAATATGCCTCGTACTTGTTAAATATTAAATAAATTATATATATTTTTATAAAAATGCATTTGTCGCTATTTTTATACGTGTTCGATTTCAGCATACGATTAATGCCGACGATGGGAAGATGCCTGCAATGACCACACACCGATGCCAGACAATTATAGCCGACGACGTATCGACCCATTTTCGTTGATGTTTCCAGCATGTGTCTACCGTTAGATATCCTTGGATATCGTTTATTCAACGAGGAGCTGGTTGCGTTCCCAAGGCGTTCCTCAACCAAGCAACTCTCCCGGGGAGCGATAGTATCACACCAGATTTTTTTATAGCTTATTCCCTTGGTCTTTGTCTTTCTCAAGGCATCCACAAGGCAGTAGGTCTATTTACTCATAGCTGCATAGATGTCCTTTTCTCCTCCTTGCAACCTCTATCTCACAGAAGAGATGTTGCGAGTTTGTCTCTAATGTATCGTTATTTTCATGGAAAGTGTTCGACTGAGCTTCAATCTATGGTCCCCCCTCGCCAAACTTTCGCAAGAAACACTCATCTAGCTGTAAACACTATCAATAATTCCCCCCACTCTTTATCTGTGCCTAAACCTAAACGTAAATTCCATGAACAAAGCTTCTTTCTTAGAACTGCACACCTGTGGAATTGTCTTCCGTTTTCCTGCTTTCCGGCTGACTACAATATGGTTGTGTTCAAGTCTAACGTAAATAAGTTCTTGATGAGCCGTTCCATATAAGTTATCAAATTTACCAAATTTTCATTACTAATGATTACTATATTGTCCAATTTCTACTGTACACTCTTTAACCCTTATCCTTGAGTGGCCTCTTGGCCTTGATAATGTGGTGATGCCTATGTAAAAAAAAAAAGGAAAAAAAAATTGGAAAATATTTTCAATTTTGACAAAAATAACGGAGATTCTCATCCTTATTATGGTTGTATCATAAATAAAAGCGAAATACGGAAGTAATTCTTCTTAAAAATAGCCGGGCGATAGAAACACGAATTCGTAACGGTGAAAGTTTGAAAATATTTCCAATTTTGTCGAAAATAACGGAAATCCGCTCCGTAGTTATGGTTGTATCGAAATGAAAGCGTAATCCTTAAGTGATTTTTTTATAACTTTAAATTTAAGGACAAATGTATGTTTGTACGTCAAGCTAAGATATGAGAAATACACAATACTCACACACAAAGTTGGTATTGATTTAATCGACGTACTCCTGGATGTATAATATCTAATATTAAAATAGAAAATCATTGTTTGAGGGTCAAATAGCCCTCAGATTTATTTCCTTTACGCCGACTCGAGTTGTTATGTGTGTATGTCTAAAGAGAGGAATGAGCTGAGCGATGAAGAAACAGAACTCTTCCGCCTATCGTGACTCCAAATAAGATTTGTTATGTTGTTATTTTATTTTTTTTAATTTGCTGATAAGAAGCCACGATAGCCCTAACTATGAAGTGGAACAACAGAGGTGTAAAAGTTATGTTACACTTTTGTCCCGGGCAACACCTGGTATCCCTTCTAGTAAACAAATAAGACTATGGATCTTAATAAAGGGTTTAGGATTTGAAGCAGGAATACACAGGAGTCTAGAGTTATCTACGGGAAGCGCCGAATGCGCTTAGGTTGGTAGGAGATAGAGTCTATAAATATATCGAAATTTATTTCTATTTATATGATTTTACTTACACATGCTCCCATCCAATCAACCTTTTTCTCCACCCCTAAAATAGATATTATAAAATACTAGACTTTTTAGTCCGTTAAAAACGGGCAAAAATTATAGCCCGTTGGCTAAAAATGAGCTCTTGATTCCAAACTGATGGTTAAATAAGATTAAATTTGCGCTCATTTTTTCATTAAATACCAATCTTTATTAACTCCCAACTCTGCATCAAACGAATGCCATAATACTTAGTTCGTTGCACCTTATCATAACAAAGGTCCATACAAAATTTCAGCCAGATCAGGTCGGTAGTTTCAGAGAAACGGACGGATAAACCGACAGACAGACGAACTGTTTAAAAGAAGTATAATATTGATAAAATAAAATATAGAGTAAAAAATGTAATACAGCGTGTTATTCAGGGTGCAAACGGGCATAGGCTTACTCATTTAATCCCGGTTAACGTCAGGTCTTCCTACTAATTATCTTAAAAAGACCAGTCATTTCCATTACCTATTTTTGTTGATGTTGTTGTTGTTGTTTTAATCTTCAACATTTAATTTGAGGCCTTTATTATATTCATTGACCCGTACAAGATCGGATTAACATATTCAATTACGTCTTTTTATTTATTTTATTTTTTAATTTGCTGATAAGAAGCCACGATAACGCTAACTATGAATAGTTTTGCGAATCTCCGAAAAATTTTTATCCTGAAATAAAAAATGAACGGGGCTAAAAATGGAAGACCTCTTTTACTTTTTCTGGAAAAAAAGTGTTCGAGAAGCAATCTGCAATTTTTGCATTGTCGATCGAATTGGCTCGTCTAATCTCTACGTGTGATCAGAATCAGCTAGACATTAATATAATAAAGAATAGTTACTATTTAAATAAATGTATATTTGGCGGTGGTGGGATATATCCTTTTGGGCTCGGAGCAAAGTATAATATCTGTATTGGTACTACACTTCATGTCTGCTGAATACGGCACAATCACGTTGGCATACTGAAACGTTGTCCGGGAACCAACACGTTGTAGCCTCATTCGCAAGGACGACAAAGAATATAAAAGAACTTCAACTCGCTTTTTCATTGTATAAAGACATTTATTACCTCATTACCGCTGTTACGTCCCTCTCGAACGTCATTCACGCCCTTAATGTGATCGTTCTTTCTTGTTTTTAGTTTTTTTCTTTTCCTTACCGTGAAGTAAATTTGCATGTCCGCGCATTAGCGCTATGTTACTGCATCGGTTTCCGTTAGATTTAGCGAAGTTAAGCAACGTTGAACCTGGTCAGTACTAATATGGGTAACAATTTGGAAATACCAGGTACTCTATGTGCACTCCGCTTATTTTGACATTATTTCCAATCGCCCTGGACTTCTTACCACTGGAATCGGGCAGTGAATATCCAGGAGAGGTGTGATTGAGGATTGCGCAACTCTGGCTTCATAATTACACGCACAGCCACCATTAAAAGTGGGGTATTGATTGACTCTGGAGAGGTTAAACGGAGGTTATGCTGACTATGCTCCATTTTTTTTTTCTATTCTCGGTCAATAAATGACCAAACCGGCTGAAGTAATTGTTATTTTTCTTTTAATCCATAGCTCCATTTTTGGGGAGGAATTTTTACTCTTATATTTAAAACCGACTTTCTCTTAAACTCTGCCCTCGTAGATTGGGACTATGTTATCAGTAGGGCTCTGACAACAGCATATTCTTTTCATTGTTTTAACTCTTGAGTATATATCTGTTAATATCTTATATGTTTTTTTATATAGACGGATGTGGTTTTCGGTTGATTAAGTGTGTTTAACTGCGTCGGATATATACCCGAGAATCAAAAGAATGAAAAGAATATTCTGTTGTCACAGTTCTAGTTATCAGTAACGATAACTTACCATCTCCTGGTTGGCTAAAAATCGTATTTAAAATGTTATTTCAATCAATCATACATCTCCGCAGTATTTAAAAAGAAGAAATGTTTCGATATTTCCCTACTATCGCTAGGAGCCAATGAAAATCGTATGTAAACCAAAAGCCCAACACTCATTCACTCGGTTTCTCTCAGACTTTGTACAAGAAGCACACGTTTCCCCGGCCACTAGCTGTAGGAACACGCGGATCAGATATTTGTGAATAGTCTTTGCTTGCATCCAGAATAAGGCAGAGTTAGCTCTGCAAATGGAGTATCTTGAATTAGGGAAAAATGGAGTACCTTGGATTAGGGAAATATAGAGTACCTTGGATTATGGAAATATGGAGTACCTTGGATTAGGGGAAAATGGAGTACCTTGGATTAGGGAAATATGGAGTACCTTGGATTAGGGAAATATGGAGTACCTTGGATTAGGCAAAAATGGAGTACCTTGGATTAGGGGAAAATATAAAAATTGCTTTAGTTTAGAATGATTTATCTTTCACTGAGCGACAAGAGAAAAACTGCTCCTTTGCGCATCTATAGATTATAAAGAACAACTTATTAATCTTCTCGCTCCTCCATCTTAAAAGAACAACATCAACGCAACGCATCTGCTAATTGCTAGTATCAAATCTTGGTATTATCAAGTTTACGACTCAATATACGGCAACTTAAAGTCTGCATCTCTCAGCAAGTTACGTAAGTAGGCGGAAGATGCGGAAACGAAGACTACCAGACGATTAACTCAAAACGCGGCTAATGCTAAAATGGCTTTCTATTTAGAAAGACATTCTTAACATGGGAAAGGGGCATTTCACGTTGACATAGTCTATTGAAAGTAATTTTCGGTTATATTTTTTTTTATATTTAATGAATGTTATGCTTTCATTGAAATTTGTCGTCTTCTGACAGCTTATTGGCTAATCGCTTCGGCATCTTTTGGCTACATGCGTAACTTGTAGAAGGATGCCGACTTGAAGTTGCAGGAGATTGGGTCGGAAATTGGAAAAACACCCAAAATCTTAAAACAACATCTCGCCACTAAACTTTCAATTTGTTTTTTTTTTTCAGTTGTTATCCGCTGTCGATAAAATTGAATATGCGTCTGTTTGTATTGATTTATTATTTTTTTTTTTTTTGCTGTTTGTTTTATCCCTACAAACGCCCGGGTTATCAAGGTCCAGTATTCCAGCAACGTTCATCACCACGAGTGAAGTCATCTAACGTAATGAAAGGACATCTCCATCGACAAGAATAAAATAGACTCTTATTTTTTTTTTTTTTAAATGGCTAAAATGATTAAAATATTTCGACAAGAATAAAATAGACTCTTATTTTTTTAAAAAAATGGCTAAAATGATTAAAATATTTCGACAAGAATAAAATAGACTCTTATTTTTAAAAATAAATGGCTAAAATGATTAAAATATTTCGACAAGAATAAAATAGACTCTTATTTTTAAAAAAAAATGGCTAAAATGATTAAAATATTTCGACAAGAATAAAATAGACTCTTATTTTTAAAAAAAAATGGCTAAAATGATTAAAATATTTCGACAAGAATAAAATAGACTCTTATTTTAAAAAAAAATGGCTAAAATGATTAAAATATTTCGACAAGAATAAAATAGACTCTTATTTTTAAAAAAAATGGCTAAAATGATTAAAATATTTCGACAAGAATAAAATAGACTCTTATTTTAAAAGAAAATGGCTAAAATGATTAAAATATTTCGACAAGAATAAAATAGACTCTTATTTTAAAAGAAAATGGCTAAAATTATTAAAATATTTCGACAAGAATAAAATAGACTCTTATTTTAAAAAAAAAATGGCTAAAATGATTAAAATATTTCGACAAGAATAAAATAGACTCTTATTTTTAAAAAAAAATGGCTAAAATGATTAAAATATTTCGACAAGAATAAAATAGACTCTTATTTAAAAAAAAAAATGGCTAAAATGATTAAAATATTTCGACAAGAATAAAATAGACTCTTATTTTAAAAAAAAAATGGCTAAAATGATTAAAATATTTCGACAAGAATAAAATAGACTCTTATTTTTTAAAAAAAATGGCTAAAATGATTAAAATATTTCGACAAGAATAAAATAGACTCTTATTTTAAAAAAAAAATGGCTAAAATGATTAAAATATTTCGACAAGAATAAAATAGACTCTTATTTTTAAAAAAAAATGGCTAAAATGATTAAAATATTTCGACAAGAATAAAATAGACTCTTATTTTTAAAAAAAAATGGCTAAAATGATTAAAATATTTCGACAAGAATAAAATAGACTCTTATTTTTAAAAAAAAATGGCTAAAATGATTAAAATATTTCGACAAGAATAAAATAGACTCTTATTTTTAAAAAAAAATGGCTAAAATGATTAAAATATTTCGACAAGAATAAAATAGACTCTTATTTTAAAAAAAAAATGGCTAAAATGATTAAAATATTTCGACAAGAATAAAATAGACTCTTATTTTTAAAAAAAAATGGCTAAAATGATTAAAATATTTCGATAAGAATAAAATAGACTCTTATTTTTAAAAAAAAATGGCTAAAATGATTAAAATATTTCAACAAGAATAAAATAGACTCTTATTTTTAAAAAAAAATGGCTAAAATGATTAAAATATTTCGACAAGAATAAAATAGACTCTTATTTTTAAAAAAAAATGGCTAAAATGATTAAAATATTTCGACAAGAATAAAATAGACTCTTATTTTTAAAAAAAATGGCTTAAATGATTAAAATATTTCGACAAGAATAAAATAGACTCTTATTTTTAAAAAAAAATGGCTAAAATGATTAAAATATTTCGACAAGAATAAAATAGACTCTTATTTTAAAAAAAAAATGGCTAAAATGATTAAAATATTTCGACAAGAATAAAATAGACTCTTATTTTTAAAAAAAAAATGGCTAAAATGATTAAAATATTTCGACAAGAATAAAATAGACTCTTATTTTAAAAAAAAAATGGCTAAAATGATTAAAATATTTCGACAAGAATAAAATAGACTCTTATTTTTAAAAAAAAATGGCTAAAATGATTAAAATATTTCGACAAGAATAAAATAGACTCTTATTTTTAAAAAAAAATGGCTAAAATGATTAAAATATTTCGACAAGAATAAAATAGACTCTTATTTTAAAAAAAAAATGGCTAAAATGATTAAAATATTTCGACAAGAATAAAATAGACTCTTATTTTTAAAAAAAAATGGCTAAAATGATTAAAATATTTCGACAAGAATAAAATAGACTCTTATTTTAAAAGAAAATGGCTAAAATGATTAAAATATTTCGACAAGAATAAAATAGACTCTTATTTTAAAAGAAAATGGCTAAAATGATTAAAATATTTCGACAAGAATAAAATAGACTCTTATTTTAAAAAAAAAATGGCTAAAATGATTAAAATATTTCGACAAGAATAAAATAGACTCTTATTTTTTTAAAAAAATGGCTAAAATGATTAAAATATTTCGACAAGAATAAAATAGACTCTTATTTTTAAAAAAAAATGGCTAAAATGATTAAAATATTTCGACAAGAATAAAATAGACTCTTATTTTTTAAAAAAAATGGCTAAAATGATTAAAATATTTCGACAAGAATAAAATAGACTCTTATTTTAAAAAAAAATGGCTAAAATGATTAAAATATTTCGACAAGAATAAAATAGACTCTTATTTTAAAAGAAAATGGCTAAAATGATTAAAATATTTCGACAAGAATAAAATAGACTCTTATTTTTAAAAAAAAATGGCTAAAATGATTAAAATATTTCGACAAGAATAAAATAGACTCTTATTTTTAAAAAAAAATGGCTAAAATGATTAAAATATTTCGACAAGAATAAAATAGACTCTTATTTTTAAAAAAAAAATGGCTAAAATGATTAAAATATTTCGACAAGAATAAAATAGACTCTTATTTTTTAAAAAAAATGGCTAAAATGATTAAAATATTTCGACAAGAATAAAATAGACTCTTATTTTAAAAAAAAAATGGCTAAAATGATTAAAATATTTCGACAAGAATAAAATAGACTCTTATTTTTAAAAAAAATGGCTAAAATGATTAAAATATTTCGACAAGAATAAAATAGACTCTTATTTTTTAAAAAAAAATGGCTAAAATGATTAAAATATTTCGACAAGAATAAAATAGACTCTTATTTAAAAAAAAAATGGCTAAAATGATTAAAATATTTCGACAAGAATAAAATAGACTCTTATTTTTAAAAAAAAATGGCTAAAATGATTAAAATATTTCGACAAGAATAAAATAGACTCTTATTTTTAAAAAAAAATGGCTAAAATGATTAAAATATTTCAACAAGAATAAAATAGACTCTTATTTTTTAAAAAAAATGGCTAAAATGATTAAAATATTTCGACAAGAATAAAATAGACTCTTATTTTTTAAAAAAAATGGCTAAAATGATTAAAATATTTCGACAAGAATAAAATAGACTCTTATTTAAAAAAAAAAATGGCTAAAATGATTAAAATATTTCGACAAAAATAAAATAGACTCTTATTTTTAAAAAAAAATGGCTAAAATGATTAAAATATTTCGACAAGAATAAAATAGACTCTTATTTTAAAAAAAAAATGGCTAAAATGATTAAAATATTTCGACAAGAATAAAATAGACTCTTATTTTTAAAAAAAAATGGCTAAAATGATTAAAATATTTCGACAAGAATAAAATAGACTCTTATTTTTAAAAAAAAATGGCTAAAATGATTAAAATATTTCGACAAGAATAAAATAGACTCTTATTTTTTAAAAAAAATGGCTAAAATGATTAAAATATTTCGACAAGAATAAAATAGACTCTTATTTTAAAAGAAAATGGCTAAAATGATTAAAATATTTCGACAAGAATAAAATAGACTCTTATTTTAAAAGAAAATGGCTAAAATGATTAAAATATTTCGACAAGAATAAAATAGACTCTTATTTTTAAAAAAAAATGGCTAAAATGATTAAAATATTTCGACAAGAATAAAATAGACTCTTATTTTTAAAAAAAAATGGCTAAAATGATTAAAATATTTCGACAAGAATAAAATAGACTCTTATTTTTAAAAAAAAAATGGCTAAAATGATTAAAATATTTCGACAAGAATAAAATAGACTCTTATTTTTTAAAAAAAATGGCTAAAATGATTAAAATATTTCGACAAGAATAAAATAGACTCTTATTTTAAAAAAAAAATGGCTAAAAT
Organism: Euprymna scolopes; assembly: GCF_053919585.1. Lineage (NCBI taxonomy): Eukaryota > Metazoa > Mollusca > Cephalopoda > Sepiida > Sepiolidae > Euprymna > Euprymna scolopes. The sequence continues at coordinate 76,005,617 of NC_136487.1, read as the reverse complement.
GATTAAAATATTTCGACAAGAATAAAATAGACTCTTATTTTTAAAAAAAATGGCTAAAATGATTAAAATATTTCGACAAGAATAAAATAGACTCTTATTTTTTAAAAAAAATGGCTAAAATGATTAAAATATTTCGACAAGAATAAAATAGACTCTTATTTAAAAAAAAAATGGCTAAAATGATTAAAATATTTCGACAAGAATAAAATAGACTCTTATTTTTTAAAAAAAATGGCTAAAATGATTAAAATATTTCGACAAGAATAAAATAGACTCTTATTTTTAAAAAAAATGTCTAAAATGATTAAAATATTTCAACAAGAATAAAATAGACTCTTATTTTTAAAAGAAAATGGCTAAAATGATTAAAATATTTCGACAAGAATAAAATAGACTCTTATTTTAAAAGAAAATGGCTAAAATGATTAAAATATTTCGACAAGAATAAAATAGACTCTTATTTTTAAAAAAAAATGGCTAAAATGATTAAAATATTTCGACAAGAATAAAATAGACTCTTATTTTTAAAAAAAAATGGCTAAAATGATTAAAATATTTCGACAAGAATAAAATAGACTCTTATTTTTAAAAAAAAAATGGCTAAAATGATTAAAATATTTCGACAAGAATAAAATAGACTCTTATTTTTTTAAAAAAATGGCTAAAATGATTAAAATATTTCGACAAGAATAAAATAGACTCTTATTTTAAAAAAAAAATGGCTAAAATGATTAAAATATTTCGACAAGAATAAAATAGACTCTTATTTAAAAAAAAAAAAATGGCTAAAATGATTAAAATATTTCGACAAGAATAAAATAGACTCTTATTTTTAAAAAAAATGGCTAAAATGATTAAAATATTTCGACAAGAATAAAAAAAATGGCTAAAATGATTAAAATATTTCGACAAGAATAAAATAGACTCTTATCTTTAAAAAAAAATGGCTAAAATGATTAAAATATTTCGACAAGAATAAAATAGACTCTTATTTAAAATAAAAAAAATGGCTAAAATGATTAAAATATTTCGACATGTAATTCATTTTACATTCAGTTTTGAAACGCTTTTTTCTGAATTTTTTTAGATGAGGATCATTGATTCACCTTATTTGGATTATTAAGACTACTGTTTTCATCTTATTTTTCACAACGTTTCGGTCGATGTAACCTTCAACCTTCTTCATTTGTATCGTGTTGAAGGCGAAAATCTGTCAAACTCGGGAATCTGCACGAAATGTCGAACGGAACTCTTTATTTAATCCACGGGGAGTGACATGCACTTGTTCTGTCAGCCATGACTGTGTAGTATTATTCGAAGTGTCGAACCTTCAGCTTTTCGGGAGGTTAAAGGTCCAATCCTCAGTGTGTTGCGAATTGCTTAGGACTTCTATCCGGCCATGGCTGACGAAACGAAAGAATCCTACATCCGTGGATTAACCCTTTCAACCCTGTACGGCAGATATATCGGCCCTAGCAACTTAGCTAAAATCATATTTCGGTCTTCTAATAATGCGTTATCAAATAATTTTGCTAATCGTCTATTATTGTGTAATCGGGTACTAACATGCATACAGTGATATGTACTTGTTACGAAGGGTCCACCATTATGTGTATATACGTGTCACTTAATGTCTATGGTGATTCTTCACTATCTGAAACCTAAGTTATGTTGTTGCAGTCTATTTATTTTCCAATGCTATGATCGTCTAAATGTTCGTATGCGCGCGCGTGTGTGTCATACATGTATTTTCGACACACCTTATTTTGATGCGTCGTTGATCTTGGTCCATCTGGAATTCATCTCGTTTTTGGAGGGGAGCTGGAACCTGTTAGAAAAAATATGCATTCACTTCCAAGAACGCTGATTGTATTTTATATAGTTTTTATTCACCTTCCAGATGTTGATCGCAGAAGAATAGAAAGTGAATATCTTTGCTTGAGTGGTTAATTCTAGGTCTCCATTCTGAGACACGTCAGCTCCCTCCTCGGTGAAGGGGATGGGATTACCTGTTAAACCGTCCGCCATGCTCAACGTCGAAATTCCAACTCCAATTATTCTTCTCAGCTAACGTAACATACACGTACTTCCGCAAGTTGATTAGAAGCTTGCCGGTGACTTGTCCATGATATAGCCCGATCTGTTTTGACAGCTTTTATCAACACATCTTCATATTCCTATCTTGTTTATCTCTCCAGTTAGATAGATAGATCGAGATGAATGGTTACAGATATAGATAGATAACTAGATCGAGAGATATATCGATAATGCATATATAGATAAATGGATAGAAAGATAAATAACTTACAAATACTTTCTTGTGTTTGGCCTACTACATAACACTATTGTGTTTTTGGGCTTAACGCTATAATTATGCTTAACTGGCTCAGGGTAAAAAGGGTTAAGTAAAAGGGTCCGTTCGAAATTCTGTGCAAATTCCCGAGTTTGACAGAAAGATTTTCGAGCTTGACAAGATACACCTGAAAAAGGTCGGAGGTTACATCGACCGAAACGTTGTACAAATAACACTAAAGATGAGACCAGTAGTCCGAAGACTGCAAATAATACGAGCTATTTTTATATATAATTTATTTAAAAAAAAAAAAAAAAAAGCACCCGTTTTTCTTTTCATTTTTTTTTTCTTCTTTTTTTTTTAACATATTCTAATCCAATTTCTTGGTTAACTTTCTCCGAGAACTGAACATTTCAAACGCACAATTAATTACTGGCATAAAATAGCTTGTAATTTTGTGCGCATATAAATATCGTTAAACAATGTTGTCTTCATCACATTCAACATTCACATGTTCTTTTTTTGTTTGTTTGTTTTGTTTGTTTGTTTTTTGTTTGTTTTTTGTTATTTTTTCTTCTTCGTTTTAAACATTTTACAATTTAATCGCATCCTCGCTTTTAACTAATAGTTTACTATTGTTAATTACATTTGACAAGATTCGTTGTAACATTACGGTGACCAGACATCTCCGTTTGTTGCTTGACCTGTCCTCGGCTAAACCTGTCCCCGGAAGTGGCCTCAATTTTTAGCTATGAATTAAATAGTAAAAAAAAAAACGTTCATCAGCTCTACTTCAAAATTCTGAAGGATAATGGGAGAGCAAGGAAGGGAGAGAAAAATATAAAGAAAAAAGAGACGGGGGGTCAAAGTGGGAAAAACTAAAAATAATAAGTCGTTTAAAATATTTGTATTTGATTTAAACCATCAAGAAGTTAGATTTCTGGGTTGTTGCCCAGAATGCAAACTATGTTTTTATTATTTTGAGCACAGAAAAACATAATAATATACGTCATGGGACGAAAATATCATGTTTCAAAAATAATGTAAATTGATAAAGTTTTTTACATAGAAAATCATTTTTTACGATGTTTAGCGATTAATAGTAAATTGTGGCCATTACACAGCTGATTTTGATCTCTATTTCTAGAGAGGTTGTTAAGAAGATGATAACCAGTGATGAATTTTAAAGATGGCAGAGCAAGACATACCATCTTTGCTTCCTCATAAAAATTTATTTTCTTAGTAAAAAAAAAAATCTACTGAATTAATTTACGTGATTTTTGGAATATAGCATTTTCGTTCTGTGACGGATACATACCTCGCTAAGATTTTTTTGTTTTGTTTTGTTTTTGTTTTTTTATTCATTTTTTTTTTTTTGTATTTTTGTTATTCTAATTTGGTTGAATTTTGGACAAAAATCGATTTTTGTCTTAGAGAACTAGAGAAAGTTAATTAAATTGCACTATAATTAAAATGTATTTTTGTATTTCATTAAAAAAAAATTTTTTTAATGTACCTGTTTTTCCTGCAATTGCAAAGTTTGTTTAACAGGGCGAGGAGGTGGGGGTGTCCAGCTTTCCGAAGGAGTGTCTTGTAATGTACATAAATTGTCGGAAACGAACCCGTCGGCATTTCATGGAACCAGTGCCTCAGACGACCAGCAATAAAACAACCCCCATCCTCGAAGAAGGCGGTAAAGCCTAGCAAGGCCGACTTCCTAAAAATAGCGGTCATTGCGGCAATTCATTGGTGGAAGCCATAGCCACAGTATCGGACGAAGACTTTCACTACCATACTATTTTTGTACTTCTGTAAACACACTCTTGTAAAGATACCACCGCGTTGTCTTGATTATTATTGACCCTTCAAGGTCACAGCGCCAACCTCATTGGAAAATACCGTTTCTAACATTATTTTT
>NC_136487.1:75963906-75993906 GCF_053919585.1 Euprymna scolopes | reverse complement strand
TCCTCATCTTTTTTAGTTGTTGTTTCACGACGTTTCGCCCAACTATTCCTCTGGCCTTCGTCAGGTGGTAACTGCAACGGGATAGGAACTCCGAATCTTCTAACTGCATCCTCAGCAATTACTGCCATCCATAGTTGTTGTCGTCTCACCTAGTTTTGGCCAAGTAAGCCTCTGGCCGGCTGCTTTGGGTAGGATTGAAACCGCTATTTTCAGACAATGCTCAAGTGGAACCGTAGAGATTCAATGTCTCTATCGACTCGCTGTACTTTCTTTAATCAATTTTTTCGATTGTCTATTTTCGATACTTATCAGAGGCATTCCGATACAACCCTATGTAAGAACACTTCCAGACACACAAAGTATGTGTTAAATTTCAAACAAAAATTGATCCATAGGGAAAGAACACACAAAGTGCTTCATATATGTATTATTATAACACCTACACACTTTATTGTATTCCCTTGTTTCGAATTGATCAATAAATCTATGTACACCTGTATATTTTTTATATCATCAATATATTTCCTCTTGCATATATATATATATATTTAATACCTACAGATACTAGTGTTTCATCCTTCCGAAATCATCAGTGCAGGAATTTATGATTGCCGCTGGTCGTTGGGTTAGAACCCAGCAATGAAGCCATTCCTACTAAACCAACGCTGGTGTGTGTGATAGTAAAATATAATTTCCAGTCTGATGCTATATGAACGGTTGGGTTGGAGTGCAAAAAATATTTATGGTTGTTTTTATACGAATGAATCGCCACTTATCAAGGCAAAAAGCCACTCAGGGATAAGAGTTACTGGGATTGTCAGTTGGATGACGAACAACATCATAAGAAGACTGGAAACGACAAGTGGAAAAAGTAAAATTTGATTACTTTAGAGGATGACGTGCTACGTATTTTTTGACATTGGACTTGACGACCATGTGTAACAGTGTGGATGGCTGTATACAAATGCATGCGAAATGATGTCACCGGTAAAGAAAAAAATACTGTGAAAAGGAGAAAGAGGATGATCACGAAAGAGATGTGGAGCACTGAAAAAAATAACGTCCGAGATCAAATGAGAGGCGTGAATAACACTCGAGAAGATGATCACTTTGGTGACGTCATGACCGTAACAATGAGGAAATAAATGTTGTTACAAAGAAAAAGTGAGTTGAAGTTCTTTTCTATTCCTGTCCACTTTGCGACTGAGCATGCAACGCGTAGGTTCTAGAAAACGGTACACATGTTCTCGTCACCAGTGAAGCAGTTCTGTGGTATTTTGTTTTTAATGCGTGCAAAATTCTCGGAAAGTAACTCTATTCATGGAAGTTCCGTTTAGTTTTACGTACACATGGGAAAGTTCTTTGCAGTGGCGGTAACTAGACGAGTCCCTGCTCTGAATGTTTCAAGGGATGAATTGAGCTCAGTCGAGCACCTGCCACGAAAATAATGATAAAGTAGAGCAATACTAGCAACGTATTTTCTGTTGGAACAATAATCCCCCAATAAATTATGAAGTCGATTTGGTACTCAGCACTTCTGCAGTTTACGAACCATAATAATTTTAGATAGGATTTTTAAGTTAAATTACATTTTTTACGGTTTATTAAAATTTTTAGACGAGGGTACTGAATAGTTAACGATGCCTCCTTCCCATATAAGAGTGTTTTTCAATAATAACTGTATTATTTCAGCACAGTCCGTAAACTGAGACCTCCCCAGTACGCCATTTTAAAGCTATCTAACTCTTGTTCAGGGAGAGGATGGTATCAGGAGTCAGGTACTTTCTGGAGCAGTAGAATGATCCAACCATTTTTCCAGCAAGTTCAGCAATGTATTTCATTTCAAGTCTGGTGTGAAAATCAATTCTAGTAGCTTATCAAGGCAAGGAGCTTCCTAACGGAGAGAACCATTCATCTTAACTGAAGGAAAACTAGGATCCAAGTGTTGGCCGTGAATAGAGAGAAGATTGGTTTAAGATGCGTTGTCTTTCATTTCAGTTTAAAACAACCTATAAGACAGACCTGAGAGCCTGCAACATCTCTCTAAATAATAGATAGGCCCATGTCATCGATCTTATTTACTGGCGTCATATTATCCATTAGCGCATTGCAAAGATCGGGAAGTGGGGGAGACTTGGTTCATGACAGAAAACCTTTTGCTTCGTCTGCATTGCATAGTATGTCTACCCAATATAAGATTCGACATGCTCATCCGTAACTGGCATGCCAACAGCCGAGAAATAAAATAAACATAGAATATACAATAAATAATTTTTATCAAACGCAGGAAAATGTAATTTTCTACCGACCTGCATAGTTTTAAAGTTCTGAAACTCTTCATGAGATTTTAATTTCAATTTTTTTTTTCGATTCTCAAATGCCTTTAAAAAAATTTAATGGTTATACACATGACCTATAATTTTTTCAATACTACAACTTATTTCAAAATAAAGAAAAACTGTAAAACAGTTTCACTAAGTTAAAACTAAATTTTAATGCGTTTCATAGAGGTTATTAGTTGTAAGTTCTTTTAATTTCGTCTGTTGATTATCAGACATAGACGATAAATGTCTTCTCAGTTATTAAATCATTTCTATCTGATAGGTTTATAAGAGCAGTGGTTGATGGGCAGAAATCATAAGCTTACAGCATTAATGCTGGAGTCCCGCAAGGATCCGTCTTGTGCTCAACTCTCTTCCTAATCTACATCAATGATCTCCCAAATCACATCCTAAGATCATTCGGAGACAGTTATGTTGACGACACTACCATCTATGGTAACATATCAAAGGTCGTAAACGACCAAGTTCTCTCTGATTCTCTCTCCTCTAATCTTGAGCACGTGGTGCAATGGAGGAAAGAAGTGGCTAATTATTTTTAATGCATCTGCCTTGACAGAGTTCAAAATAGACTACGTAGCCTTCCCACAGAAGAGACGTTGCGAGTCTGTCTCTACATTATCGTTATTTTCATGGCGAGTGCTCGTCTGAGCTCTAATCTATGCCCCCCCTAACCAAACTTTCACGAAAAACACTTGTCTGGCTGAAATCACTATCAATAATTTCCCTCGCTCTTTATCTGTGCCTAAACCTAGACGTAAATTCCATGAACAAAGTTTCTTTCTTAGAACAGCACGCTTGTGGAACTCTGTTCCGTTTCCTTGCTTTCCAGCTGGCTACAATATGGTCGTCTTCAAGTCCAACGTAAACAAGTTCTCGATAAGCCGTCCTCTTAAGTAATCCAATTTACCAAATTTCCACTTCTAACGACTACTACGATATTGTCCTATTGACTACTGTACACTCATAAACTCTTATCCTCGAGTGGCCTCCGAGCCTTCGTAAGTGATGACTACTTTGTAAAAAAAAGGGGGGGTTAATGAGTGAAGGCGGCCATGTTTTATTGTTACTCGTTAAAAAAGGCAGATATCAACGAAATCTTATATTGGAATTAAAAACAACACTTGCAAAAGTTTCAGAACTGTAAAACTATGCAGATCGATAAAAAAAATAAAATCTTCTTGCGTTTGGTAAAATCTATTTGTTTTATATTTTGTCTGCTTTATTTTTGTTGCTTTTTGTTTGTGTGTTTGTTTGTTCGTTTGTTTTATAGCTCCATGGTAAACTATGTTGCAGGAATTCCGACAGACTAATGATACGTCTGATGCTGTCTCCATACTAGAAGGGAGTGAGCACAAGAGTTCGGCCTTTCCTGGCATACGTGACTTTGACAGGACACCAAAACAAAAACGGCCTTGCGAGAAGGTTATCAAACACCTGGAAGACAAGCAAGCTGCATCCTATTTTCAGCTAATGATGTAACTCGACCTTTTAGCCTTCAATCAATTATCTATGTTTGCATACAATAAGACAGCACTAATCCATCTATCATTGCTATTTAACAACTATTATTAATTAAAACACGTCCTGTATCAATCAATGAGAAAGGAACTACTTTCCTGTACAAGTAGAAGACTAAACGTCTGCGTAATTTGTAAGAAGTTACTCTCTAAATGTCACATTAAATTTCATAAGTAAATTAAATAGTTATTGTTCTAAACTTCCTTAGTAAAATTTTACAAAATATAATGTTTCCTTCGTTACGTTTCGTTTTAGTAAAGTTTCGTTTCGTTCATTTTTTATTATAATTAGGGCAAGCTAAATATTGCAGTTAATTCTGATTGAATGTTCGTATGACGTGAAATTTAAATATTTTGATTGGTTTATGAATTATTTTTATATAATTACTTTGTAAAATTATTAAACCTGGTTAATAAATGCAATTTTTGAGTTGTCCTAATTATAACTTTTCATGTTTCATAGTATTTTTGTTTGTTTGTTTCTTTCTTTCTTTCTTTCTTTCTTTCTTTGTTAAATCTTAGGTACGAGCAAAAATGGGCGAACAAAAATAGGGGGATCTAGTTTTGAAAACCGATTTATCATAATTTTTTTGTAGGTTTCCGACAACTTTTTGATTGTATTTGAAAGAGTAAGGACTAAACTTAATTCCCAAAAGAAAAAAAATATTTGTACACGTAAAAAAAAAAAGTTATGAAAAATGTTTTCCCAGCGAGCTACTCAATCCAGCTAAATTTTGAAGTTAATTCATTGTAAAAATCCTTTAAAAGATAAATATTAGTTTTCTGGGTCTATTTCAAATATAATTAGTAAAGTAAACTCCTAAGATATTAAATTAAATTTTAAAGAAACACCTTGTTTGTACAAAACATACAGTAATTCGCCCCCAAAACCGAGTGATTTTGCGGTTCGCAAAATGCAACAAACTAAAATTTCGTATACACGAAATATACGAAGGCCCAAAATTTCAGGTAGTCGAAAGACTGTGAAATGACGTCATGTAATGAAAAGGGAGGAAGGGGGTGATATTTTTCTTTTTTCCCAGACGTGCATCCGTACATTCCTATTCTGAACGTTTGTATAAGTTTTTCCATTTTTTAATTTAATTATTTTTCTATGTTCCTGTTTGTAATTTTTTTTTTTTAATTATTGTTCAATCACATTCTTGCGAGCAAGGAAATTATTAAGATATTGCATATAAAAATTATGCGAAACCTGTAATTTAAAAATAAAAGTAGAAATATTTTTTGCAATTATAATTTCTTTTGTGAAAATATTAAAATAAACAATGCTTAATTCAATGGTAATATCGGTAGTTCGAGAAATTCATTTTTCTTCGAGTTCTATCGAATTCATTAATACGGACTTTAGGGGCTTTTTTCGTAATGTTTCTGTAAAAATTATTTAATTTTTTTATTGTTGCAAATTACGATGTTTTATTTATATATAAAGAAAAGCAAAAAGTAAATTCTTGCGTTTTTTTATTTACTACTGAAAACCATAACTTTAGTAAAGCTATTTTTTTTTTAACAAAATAATACATTTCCACTAAGATTCAAATAAAATTGATTAGTTCATTATATTCCGCGATCATTATTTGATAAATACTGAAAATTTCATTAAAATTGGTTAATTTCCTGATTTTTGGTGATTTTTTAAGTAAAGGGAGGGGTCAAAATGTTTATACATTTTGAGCATCGGCATTCATTTTGCCCGTACCTATTAAATCTTGATACCTTTTGCCTCCTTCTGGTTGTAATTAAATACTTATAGATGTACGAAGCAAAACGAAAAATAAACAAAACGAAATAATATGAAAAGGTTTGTTCCATTTTCTTTAAAAAACAAAAAAATGAAAATAAATTAGCAAATATTTTGAACGAAACGAAACGCACCCAACACTGCAAAATGTCCAAATATGTAGGTAAATTTTGAGACGTTATTGTGAAATGACAAGCAAAATCGATTCAGAAGCAGTAAATAATTCCTCCGTTAGCAGGCAAATTATTTACGACAAAGCAGATTTCAGCCTGGCTATCTCTGGTTACCCTATTGGCGCTTTTAAGTAGGGAAAAAAATTGCGGTTGACTTTTCCGAGTAGACGGGGAGGTGCAAAAGGAACGGAAAGCACGGCTGGCTACGCCCTTTAGCCATCCCTGTTGTTTTTTGTTTTTTTTCTTTCTTTCTTTTTTGCCTGAGGTAAGTTCAGGGAACTTCTGCCATCACAAACCAACAAAGCATTACCACTGTTGACCAAAAATAGGTACGTGTAAAATGAATAGCCGATGCTCAAAATGTATAAACGTTTTGACCTTTCCCTTTACTTAAAATTTCACAAAAAATATAAAGAAATTAACCAATTTTAGATGAAAATTTCAAATAATGATCACGGACTATAATGACCTCATTATTTTTATTTAAAGTTTAGTGGAAATGTATGATTTTGTTTGAACAAAAAATGCCTTTACTTTCAATAATAAAAAAAAATGAATGAATTTATTTTTGCATTTTTATGAAAATAAAGCATCGTAAATTGTAACAATTAAAAAAAAAACAGGAAAAATGAATTTTTTCAAGACTAAGGCTGCTTTCAGGACTGCCAGCAACCACTGTAAAAGAGTAATAAAAAAATGCAAGAGAACTATATGCTCAGTCCGTTAAATCCAAAGTAGCTGAGCAGCGGCTTGGTTCCCACCAGTTTTGGCAAATAGCATACACGATCCTGAACAGAAGCGTGCGTTCTATCCCAACCATCATCATTGGACTTGAGGTAATCTCGTCAACATCAGACAAGGCCAAACTATTTGTCAAGAACTTTGCAGCTAATTCTACCCTATGCGACAAAGCCATCAACTCCCCATACTTCCTCCTATAACAGACAACATGCAATGCAACATACAAATATCTGTGCGTGAGGTCGCCAAGCTAATAAAGAACCTAGATTCCAGTAAAGCAATTGGCCCTGGCAGCATTCCAATTATAGTGCTGAAAAAGCTTCAACCAGAACTTGCCCCCATACTTACAAAACTTTTTAAGCATTGCCTTAAGGAGGAGTGCTTCCCAACACCTGGTAAACCTCATCAGTATGCCCTGTATTTAAGAATTCAGTCTCTCTCTCAGTACAGACCAATAAATCTCCCTCTCAGTACAGTCCAATAAGTCTCCTGTGTGCCATGAGTAAGTTGCTGGAATCCATATTATATAGAGTAGTAGTCAATCACCTCAGCAGAAATAATCTTCTTAGTGACATGCAATATGGTTTCGGCTCTGCCAGATCTACAACAGATATGCTAACGGTTATATCCCATAGGATTAGTCAATCTCTTGACAAAGGCTTCCTTTCTAGGGCAATTGCTCTTGACATAACAAAGGCCTTCGATAAGGTATGGCATAAGGGCCTACTTCACAAGATTTCCAGCTATGGTATAACTGGAAATGTTTTCTCTATCATTAAATCATTTCTCTCTGATAGGCTCATAAGAGTAGTGGTTGATGGGCAGAAATCAGAGGCTCTCAGTATTAATGCTGGAGTCCCTCAGGGGTCCATCCTGCGCCCAACTCTCTTCCTGATCTACATTAATGATCTCCCAAAACACATACTTAAATCATTCGTTGACATCTTTGCTGATGACACGACCATCTATGGCAACACATCAAAGGTCGTAAATCACAAAGTTCTCTCTGATTCTCTCTCCTCTGATCTTGAGCGCGTGGTACAATGGGGGAGGAGGTGGCTGGTTACTTTTAATGTATCTAAAACCAAGTTCCTATCTTTACATCATCAACGCTTTGATCCCCATCTGGCATCAATTTAAATGGATGGCTCTCGTCTAGGGGAAGTTCCATGTTTTGATAAGCTTCTGGGCTTGACCTTTACTCCTGATCTGAAATGGAACACGTACATCAAATCAGTTGCCAAGATCGCTGGAAAGATGGTAGGATCCTTCTACTGCTCCAGAAGATATGTCACTGCTGATGCAATTCTCTATCTATATAAAAGCCAAGTACGTCCAAGGATGGAGTACTGCTGCCATATCTGTACAAAATAGGCTTCGTGGCTTAGTGGGGGATGCCCTTTTCTCTTCCCTGCAACCTCTCTCCCACAGGGGAGACGTTGCAAGCCTGTCTTTGTTTTATCGTTACTTCCATGGCAGGTGCTCGTCTGAGCTCCAATCTCTGGTTCCCCCTCGTCAATCTTTCACGAAAAACACCCGTCTAGCAGAAACCACTGCCAAAAATTTTCCCCACTCTGTATCTGTGACAAAACCAAAACGCAAATTCCATGAACAAAGCTTCTTTCTTAGAAGTGCACGCCTGTGGAACTCTGTTCCGTTTGCCTGTTTCCGACCTGACTACAACTTGGATCTTCAAGTCCAACATAAACAAATTTCTGATGAACCGCTCCCTTAAGTAAGACACTTTATCAAATCTCCAATACTAACATACTGTACACGCAATAACTCTTATCCCCGAGTGGCTTCCGGGCCTTGATAAATGATGACCACCTTGTAAAAATAATTAAAAGCAAGAACGTAGAAAAATAATTAAATAAAAAAAATGGTACAAATTATACAAAAGTTCAGGATAGTAATGTACGGAGGCACGGTTGAAAAATAAAATAAAACTTGCACTCCCTTCCTCCCTCTAACTACCTGACGTGATTTTAAGACAGTTTTTTTGACTTTGTGACATTTTTGGGCTTCTGTAGAATCCACGCTTACACGACTTTGTCTGCTTATGCTCAAGCGAAGCTAGAATCTCTCGCTTTTGAGGCTAATTAAGCCATTTTTTGTATAAACAAGTTTTTTTTTATTTAATTTAATATCTCAGGACTTTACTAATTATCTTTGAAATAAACCCAGAAAACGAATATTTATTTTTCAAAGGATTACAATGAATTTATTTAACTTCAAAATTTGTTAACTTCCGAATGTCGCCATGAAAACATTTTTCATTATAACTTTTTTTTCATGCGTACAAATATTTTTTTTTCTTTTTGGAAATTAACTTTAGGTTGTAATCTTTCAAAGACAATCAAAAAGTAGTTAGAAACTTACAAAACAATTATGATAAACCGGCTTTCAAAACTATGTCCTCCTATCTTTTTTCTGCCATTATTGCCTGTACCTACCGAAAACTGGCCAATGAGGGTTATGGGTGAAAACTGAAAGTAGTATAACCGGTGACGAGTCTGAGAGTGTTCTCTACAAAAAAAAGGACCGAGTAAGGAATTATACTATTGTTTAATAGAATACCTATATATTATTTAATTGGAATTCATTATTGAGATGAGTATTATTTATTAATTTTATTTATTGCGGACTATTATCCTTGTCTTTTTCTTAGCTGTTCCACAACGTTTCGGCCAACTATTCCTCTGGCCTTCGTCAGGTGGTAGCAGTTGATGGAGACGTTGAATCTCTATGGTTTCAGCTGAGAATTGTCTGAAGATAGTAGTTTCAATCCTACTCAAATTCGTCCAGAGGCTTACTTGGCCAAAAACGTGGTGAGATGACAACAACTATGAAAGACAGTAATTGCAGTGAATGCAGTCAGGAGACTCAGAGTTCCTATCTGACAAAGGCCAGAGGAATGGTTGGCCGAAACGTGAAACAACTAAGACAAGATTAGGATAATAGTCCGCAATAAATAAAATTAATAAACAGAATACATGTTTTGCACTTGCACGTTCTTCCCTTCGTCACACCTGTGCCCTGAATATGGCTGCCAGACACTGGCAACCAATCGGATTGCAACTTCCACTTATGTTTCCACATAACTAGAAGTACTCTATTTCAGACAGATATCAGTCCCACATATCAGTGTGACATCTTTTATAGAAATTACTCCAGACAAGACATGGATCTACTTGATGTAACAAGAGAACTAACAAGAATTAAAGCTGATTATCACAAAGACAGGAAGTGCTTATTGGTCTTGAAAAGACCATGGCAGGAGGAAAGCAGTCAGCAGCATAAGAGTTCCACACACCCACATTACTTGGAACGAAGCTACTGGAATAGGCAGATGCATTACAATGAGATATCAAAACAGCAAATTGATGAAGAACACTAGATCAATGAATCAAACGAGCTGGAACAAAGGAAGCAGGGAATAGATCAGCCAATTCTGAAGAATACATGCCATAATAGTATTTACAGGAAAAGCTAAAACTAGCAACAGATAGAGGTTGTAGAGAAGAAGAAAGGGTGAGGGCCAATCAAATTACAGATACATTACTACACCTTATTAAGAATCTGCAAATGGGACAAATTCACCAGCCCAAATATGACAAGAGTATTTCATACATAGTTTGATAGTAGATTTGTAAAAATATACATGCTCAAAAAATTAAGGGAATAAAAAAAATCTCTTAACTGAAGACCAACTAGATTTAATGCCGAAACAAGCAAGGTAGAATTTAATTGAATTGGTCGGAGCGATTATTATTAAGGTTTGGTGTTGTACATAAATAAAATATGACACAATCATGTTGACACACCAGTTCTCACCAGATCACCGAAATTAAGCAACATTGAGCCTGGCCAGTACCAGATGGGTGACCATTTGGGAAGGTGAGGCGCTGTATGTATGGCGAGGTAAAATACCAGGTTGATAAACTGCCGCTGTCTATCCTTCTCTCAAGGGTAGATGGGACTCTCTTAAGCCATGTTAGGCACCCCATCTAGTGATGGTGTCACAATGAAAAATATCCTTGATAGCCCTGGCAAAGCATCAAGTATTCAGCTACTGACAAGATTTGAATTACACTACAAAATCATTTAGTGAATTCAATCACGATGGATGGATGGTTGTACGCTATAACTTATAGTAGGTTGGGAATGAAATGATAAAGGTCTTGCAAAAATAAGTATACCTGTTAATAAAGTAACACGGTGATTTGAGTAAAGTGAGAGAACTTAATGGATAGAGAGTAAAATTGTTTACTACATTCTATATGTCTTAGATGGACATGAGAGAACGTAATCCTCTATTTAAGTGAGTGAAGATTTGTAGAAGCCAATGAATAAACATGGAATCAACGGTCTACAAGTTCGGTGCCCAGATACACTGAGAGGACAGAGAAATAATCTTCTCACCTATTTCGAAAGGTGGAAAAATTAATTTTAAAACAGGCTGAAGAGAAATGGGCCCATTAGCTGCACTGTAATGAATACAACTAATCTCAATCTCCTATTAGATCAGTTGAAACTTCACATTTTCCCCTGTTCGCCAGAAAGAAAGTGTTGTCACTTAAAGTCTTCCGAGAGTGGCTTAAAACCAAAAGGAGTGACAGATTAAATCGTTGTTCATCAGTAGTGTCTTTACAGTCCTTCAAATCCAGCCAACCTAACAAAAAATCACATTTGCGTATTGAGGCATTGGACTTTTACTTTTCGGACTCTTTTTCCTCTACTATATTAATAAAATAAACTTGGTTTTTTCTCCTGCCTTTATAGTTTCAATAGGAAAATAATAAAACGCTACCAAAACAAATCTTTCACAGTCACCTCACAATCACTTTCCAATAAATAAAACGATGTGTACATTTTATCCTCATTTAAAAATTATTACATTTATTCCGAATAAAATGCTTCTCTCAAAAAAGTATTGTGATACAGAAGGTAGCAAATAGTTGCATTCTTAATCACTTTACTCTCATAACTGTGCTACTTTATTAACCAGTATAATTATTTTGCATTTCCAACCTACTATAATGCATAACATGCAACAAATCTTAAACATAAATAATAATCGCTCCCTCTAAATCAATTAAATTCTACCTTGCGTCCAGCTTATTTTTACAATAAATCTATTTGATCTTCAGTCAAAACTATTTAGCCAATCGTCACTAACATTGGTCAAAATGTCGGCCATGGTCTAACTTAGAACTGATTTCATTTGAGGATAGCCAGGTCAAAAGGTTAAGGTGACGGAAAAGTAAAAGTAACACCTTTGACAGTAACTTTGACTTTATTCATTGTAGAGCCTCACTGCTTGGCCCAGATTGTAGCCAATGAAGACTCAGGTGTCCCTGATCTTGAAATTTAACCTTGATCTTGAAAGCTTCAGTCAAGTTTGAGATTTGCGCAAAATTTTAACTTAGGTAGGCAGTGTCACAACTCTCTCATTGCTATGATCCTGTAAGGAAAACACAATTCGAACTTGGTAATTAGTGGAAACAAATTATAATGAACAGAAAAACAAATACAACAAATAAAGAGTGTGCATATACGTCCGTCCGACTGCTACGTGTCCATGACTCATGCATAACCTGTATGGTAACACTGAGAAACATGATATATTATTTATTTTTCTTTTTGGGATCCTTTGAGATAAGGATTCATAATTTGTGCATTGATTTTTTTGCAGACTGTTATCCTCATCTTCATAGCTGTTGTACGATGTTGTTACAACTATAAAGATGAGGATGATTGTCCGCAAAAAATCGATACACAAATTATGAAGCCTCATCTCCAAGAATTCTCAAAAAAATAATAATAATAATATATAATACTATTTGGTACGGCTTCAGTAATGGAAAACCAGATAAGAACACAAAATTGGATTTATAAGACCACAAAATCCAACCTTGATCACCCTTCGGGGCTCGCTGCACAGCAGATAAAGGTGTTGGTTCCAGGTGAGTATTGTCTGAAGATAGCAGTTTTAATCCTACCAAAAGCAGGCCAGGGAATTAGTTGGCAAAAAGATGGTGAGACAACAACAACTATGGAAGACAGTAATTACTGGAGATACAGTTACAAGACTCAGCTGTCTAATACCATCACAGTTAACTACCTGAAGGAAGGCCAGAGGAATAGTTGGCCGAAACGTCGTGAAATAACTATGAATATGAGGATAACAGTTAGCAAAAAAATATTTTTTTTTTAAATTAATACACCAAGAAATATATTCTCTTGATCTTTATAGTGAATGGTAGAGTTCATTGTTATCCGTAAGGTGGACACACCACAACACTCATGTTTTTGTTTTAATTAAATTTTTTGGATTTATGACTTGAGATATGCAGACAAATCTATGCATTCGTCGTTTCCATATTGTTGGAATTCTTATAGAAACGCTAAATGTGGTCGTTCATTATCTGGAATCTCTGCAGCAGATCGATTTAGCAATAACACACTTGGAACTTTTCAATATGTGCAAGAAAAGAAAATATTTCAAAATAATCAAAATTTTAATTAAAACTAGGGCTAAAAATAATTTGTCTTAGAAAATAAAATCATTCTTACACTGGAATCGATTTAATAAGAAAAAAAGTAAATATATATATAAAAAAGGCTCCTTCAGTCTTTGACAGACTATCGATACCCACAAAGGGGTACCTGTGCCTGAAATTTTTGTGGCAGGAGGTGCGCAATCTCCAATCACACCTCTCCTGGGTCGACATTGTTAAATACCAGTAGCAAGTAAAGTGTATGTACAGGACGACTGGAAAAAAAATGCCAAGATAAACGGAGAACACACACAGCACCTAGAAATCCAAAATGGTCACCTATCTGGCACTAACCAGGCTCAACGTTGCTTAACTTATATATATATATATATATATATATATATATATATATATATATATAATTGTGAATTACTCCACGGATTTTTACCTTTTTGATTTTTTTGGACCATCTTCCAATTACGCGATTCCCTTGGATTTTACTTGTGGAAATGGAAACTTAACTAACTTTTTTGGATTTTGATTTTTGGATTTTACCGTTATTGGATATTTTACCCTTCACCAGACTATCCATTCACGTGAAATCACCTTTTTCTTCACAATATTCCCTCTGCTTCACTATTTGTTACCAAGTAAGATCTATGACTTACTTGTAGTTCCATTAAATACTTTTGCAAGCAAAATCTGATCCCACATTTTGTTAAAGCCTACCCTCTGATGAGAAGGAAAGTATTTCTTCGAAACTCTGCGGATTAAGGACTATCCACTTATTTAGTGTTTCCTTTTTAAAATTAAATATGTTTTTAACTCTTTTTCAAAGTGTTTTTTAACATGTTTTATTAACTACTTGTTCTTATATATATATATATATATATATATATATATATATATATATATATATATAATTTATTTTTAAAACATAATTATCCACTGATACGTGTTCCGTCGTCTATGATTCATCAGAGTGGCTGAATCTAGCGAGATTCGAAATCGGAACCCCATGGTAAGAAGCGTAATCCCCTGCCACTAGGCTATTTTGCATGACTGAATGTATCACGTTTTTTTTACGTAGATGTTATTTGTTTTTGTTTTGCGATACTTTTTGAATGAATTCCATTATATATACAAAAGTGCATTTTTACCTAAATGCGAGTTGGAAATAATTTTCCCTTTAACCAATTTTGCTGCCCCCAAATCGGGAGCGGCATAGTTTAAGGATCATTTTTACAAAAATGTCAAATTCCTAGGTCTAATAAATCAAAAGTAATAAGCATCTGCACATACATTATTCAGGCATTTGTATTTTTATTTTATTTTATATTTGTTTTTGCTAGGGATGGCGCATCCTACCGGATGCTAACCATTCACTTGCTATTTCAGAAACTTCAACCGAGAGATCTTTTTTTAGGATTCTAGCCGCCCTTTTAAAAGCAATTGTTTGGATATCTCTTGCACTTGGTTCATCAGTTATATTCACCAAGTAGTTTGTGTTTCCCCCTCCCTCATTTCTTAGCGATGGAACATCCTACCGGATGCCAGCCGTTCATTTGCTATTTCAGAAACTCTAACCAAGATATTGATTTAAGATTCTATTCGCCGCTTTAAACACAATTGTTTGGATTTCTTTTGAACTTAGTTCATCGGCTATTGTATATTCGCCATATATGTTTTCAAATTCTTTTTCATCAGTCCAGTGCTCCTATTATTACTGCAATGACTGAAATCTTCCTAAGGCTCGAGTTTCTTTTCATGTCCTTATTTACTTGCCTCTCTACGAGGGCAAAGTTAAACATAAAATCGATTTCGTATTATTTGGATTCTTTGGACAATTGTTCTCATCTAGAGAGTTATTTCACACAACATTTCAGTAGATGCAACCTCCGACCGTCTTCAGGTGTATGTTATTGAACTTTGGAATCTTTCTGTCAAACTCGAGAATCTGCACGGAATATCAAACAGAACCTTTTTATTTAATCTACGGAGGTAGGGCAGCATGCTCTCATTTCATCAGCGATGACTGGGTAGAAGTTCTAAGTAATTCGTAATTGCATTTTGTGTGTCACCCACGCAGAAAATTGAACCTTCAACCTCCAGAAGAGTGTAACTTACAACTGAATTTTACTAAGTACTTTATCCACTATGCCATGGTTATCTCAAATTCCTTAATAAAAGGGTCACTCCAGATTGGCACAAATAAATAAATTACATCAGCTTAGAAAGATTTCTCCTTCACTGAACGAGAATACAGCAAGTGCAGTACCGGGAAAGCCAAAATGACAAGGAGTTGTCTTCTCCTGGGCAGCTCTGTTTAGGCCATCATCATTAAGGAGACTGACTTCAGCTTCACCATCGCCGTCTTGTCCCACCTGACTAGGTCAGATTAAAAAGCTGCATTTTTCTAACGATATAAATGTAAAGATTAACAAGCAATGTCTTTTCTGTGAGAAAGGGGCAGCAGGAAAGGAAGATTTAATCTGTTCAGTGACGGATAGACAGATTTATATAGACAAAGAAAGTATCAGTCCAGGATACGCCCTTGATAATGTTAGATTGTTACTCGTTAAAAAGGCAGATGTTAACGAGATCTTATATTGGAATTTAAAAAAAAAAAACTTGCAAAAAATTTCAGAACTGTAAAACTATGCAGGTCGGTACAAAAAAAAAATAAATATTCTTGCGTTTGGTTAAAATGTATTTGTTTTATATTTCAGCTAAGGATTACCACTATCTTCATCTGGTCCCACCTCACTAGGTCAGGTTTAAAAGCTGCGTTTTTCTAAATATATAGCTGCAATGATTGCATAGTCATAGTGCGTGGTTTATGGATAGATAAAGATGTTAATATGAAGGCTGGATGATTTTGCGAGAGTAGATGTTTATCAAGCTTAGCCTACTTTAAACAAAACAGTGACTTATAAGTCTGCATCAGTCATTGACGCTAGAATGTAACTGACCTGAAAAGTCGACGTAAATCTTTTTGTCTGCTCTTATCATTTTAAATAGCAGTCGTTGGTCTTTTCTATAATCAACAGCGCCGGGGTGGGAAGGGTCGCCTGTGGAGATTCCATCATTAATTAATTTTATATACTACTCCATTCTATAATAAAGGTAAATGTGTTTTACACACACATAGCGATTCAATCTAGCACTAGCGCCAAATTAGCTCGGTAGTGGACCTTCAGACTCAGACTCTGGTGGCCTGGTTTCGAATCTTGCTAGGTTCATTACGCCGATGAGTAGTAAACGACGAAAAATGTGCTGGTGGCAATTTAAAATTTTATTTATTTTAAAAACAATATATATACATACATATATATATATATATATATATATATATATATATATATATATATATATATATATATATATATATATATAAATTCTTACTTTGATAATTTAACAAGTTTTATTTATTTATTTATAATGTTATACATTTTCAAACCAACATGGTACCTTAAGTTTAAAGCTGGGGTGTGAGCCATGCAAAAAATACTGGGCTTTCTGGAGTTTTAATTATAAGCCGTGAATTTGGTTTCATTAACCATATTTTAATCTTAATTATTTTCTTACTCTATCTCCCTCTCTCTCTCTCTCGCTCCCTTCCTCTCTCTCTCTCTCTCTCTCTCTCTCTCTCTCTCTCTCTCTCTCTGTCGGAACCCTCTCCCCAAAATACAGTAAGCAAATACATAGTCCCCGCTAGGAGTGACAGTTGAACACAGATAGCCCGGCGGTCGAGCACTCTAGAGAAAGAAACCCACATCACAGAAGAACCCCCGGCTTACACAACTTAGGATAAGAAGAAAAAAATGGGAAAATGCACCTTGGAATACTCCGAGAAGAACATACCAACCCCCAGCAACCAGCTATGACCTGAAAAAATATGCCCTGGGGCAGAAAACAAGATGGCTGACGAGAGCCGAACATTATTTACGTGTTACCATTAACGGTTTCCCCGTTGTGTTTGGGCTTGAAACCGACGGTACCAATGTTTTTCTGAACTTCTGTAAAACTAATAAATAAATATTTAGCTCTTATATCGAAAAGATTTTTCTTTGTAATCGAGCACTTTGTCGGAACTCTTTCCCCAAAATACAGTAAGCAAATATATATATATATATATATATATATATATATATATATATATATATGGAGAGAGAGAGAGAGAGAGAGAGAGAGAGAGAGAGAGAGAGAGAAAGAGAGAGAGAGAGAGTTATTTTATACAAAGCTTTGATAGATGTAACCTCCGACATTTTCGGGTGTATCTTGTTGAGCTTGGGAATCTCTGTCAAACTCGGGAATCTGTATGGAATATCAAACAGGACTTTTTTATTTAATCTACAGAGGTAGCGCAGCGTGCTCTCATTTCATCAGCGATGACCAGGTATAAAGAAAGATAAGAGAGCAATGAATAGTATAGATCTCACAAGAGAAAAGTGTACATTTAGAAGAGTGAGACTACCTATTTTTTTATTATTTAATATTTTCATAAATTCCTGTTATTTTAGATTTCGTATTGGGTCTCTTAATTTGATGTTAAACACGCGTGTACATGTGTGTGTACGATTAGGTCGATTTTTTTTTTTTAATTTTATGCAAATGTATTTTATGTATCTGGGAATGCCTCCGATAATTATTGAAAATTGATAATCAAAAAAAATCCTATTAAAGAAGGACCAGTCTGATTTTCACCAAAGTTAACTCCTTTACACAGCCTAACATCACAAGTTCATTTGAGAATTTTTATCACTCCACAAGCAGAAGGGCCCAGTGTATAACAGTAACTCCCGTATATATATATATAACTTACTCATGACGGAGAGGAGACTGATTGGTCTGTACTGAGAGGAAGATGACTGATCTCCAGAATTTTTAAATACAGAGCAGACTGATGAAGTTTTCTAGCATGTTGAGAAGCATTTCTCACGGCAATGTTTAAACAGCTTTGTATTATTATGGGAGCTGGTTCCGATTGAAGCTTTTCGAGTACTATGACTGGAATGCCATCGAGGCCAGTTGCTTTACTGAAATCAATGTCTTTGATAAGCTTGCCAACTTCACATACACAAATGGTGGTGACTATCTAGAAAAATAATTCTGGAGCAGAAAATGTCGCTCGTTTTAATGGTACCATTCCCGTCTTCATAGTTCTTCAACTTTTTGAGTTAACAAAATAGGAGATTTCATTTTAGGAACGACCTTCGTATATAGGCATTGCTGATTGAGAAAAAACAATTCAAGCTCTCCTGCCATTGACATGTTTGCATTGAGTTTATGCTTACATTCGGCAGGTTCCAGAAAATAGTATAAGAGTAAGAAGTGCCGACTGTCACCTCGACAGTCGAGTTTCGATCGTGGCTTGTCTAACCTCGCTGAAGAGCTGTGATACAGCGAAACAATCTGTATGTGGACGACTATATGCTCCCTTTGCTCTTGGGTAGAGCTCTCATAAAGAAATCGCCAACTGACACTAGCTATTAAGGCATTATTGAATATAAACAATTAGAGCTCTCTGGCAACTGACAATGTTTATATATAATTGCCATTGAAATTTTTATATTGCATAGATGTTAGAAATGTTGAGTGTCGGCTTCGATCCTGGCTTTAGACACCTGTACGTCAAGCCACACATGTCATCATAAACAGTTTGCCTGTGAATGATAATATAATCATCTTGGTGTTAGGAAGAACTCTCGTGAGAAAATTGCCAGCTGCCAGTAGTAATTTAAGCATTGCTCATTAGGTAAAAACAAAGCGATGGTCAATTTCAGTCTCAGCTTGATGCACCTGCTTGTTTAGGTGTACTGAAGAGCTGCAATATAAAGAAACAGTTCATCTGTGGATTATATATATATACTAGCAGTTCCGACCAGCTTTGCTCGGGCACTTATGTACTATACATACATTTATGTGCATATGTATATATTAAAAAGTGTGGATATGTACGGTAATGCCTTTCTATATAATAGGCTTCCTTAACTACCATAGAGAAAAGTTGGTAGAGACCGCAGACGTAATTTTTTTTTAACTTTGACCCCAATTATGGCCCCCTTAACATTTATTGTTTTGAGCTCAAATCAAATTATAAAGTTGGATCCATGTCCATGTACCTTATATCTAAAATTTTAAGTGTTTAGACCCAAAATTGACGGAGGAGTTTGGTAGAGCTCTCAAAGGTCAAATCGTTGAACTTTAACCCCTTAACAGCCAACTTTCCGGCCGAAAATCGATTAAAAATATTTTTCCAGATCTCAATAGCTCTTAAGTCAAATCTCGAGTCTGTAGACCGAAAATTGACAGAGTTATTTGGTAGAGAAGTGTACACAGACAGACACACACACAGACATTTTCACTTTTATATATATATAGATATACGATGTCTTCATCCAGTTTTAAGAGACAATGAACATCCCTGTAATTGTGAGGCAAGGGTTGCACAATCTCAACCACATCTCTCCTGAATCGGCACTGCTCGGGTCCAGTGGCAAGGAGAGACCCAAGACTGACCGGAAACGATGCTGAAATAAGTGGATAGCACATACAGCATTTGGAATCCCCAAATGGTCATCCATTTTAGTACGGGCCAGAATTAACATTGCTTTATTTCGGTGATATGATGGATCAAAGTGATATATATATATATATATATATATATATATATATATATATATATATATATATATATATATATATATATATATATATATATATTGTAATTACATTAAACCAAATATATGTCAAATAAGCCAAGAGCACCTGTGATAAGTGCGTCGAGGATTAAGAGAAAACGGTACAGCCAGTAACAAATCTAATTAAATCCAAGGTTAATCTCTTAATGAGGCAGTCGAGTAAGAACAACACAATATACCTACCTTTCATCATACTTACATGGAAAGATTAAGTACAAAAAGTAAATAAATATAGACATCCGATGACAACAGGCGCCATTGTCCTTTCTCCTTCATTTGTCATTGTTTATTTTAATTATTTACATTTTTTAAAATTTATTTTGATTGTTTATGTAATTATTTTTAATTTTTATTGAATTTGTTTACTTACATTTTTATTATTTATTTTGTTTATCTAATTATTTGGATTTTTATTTTAATTGTTTTTATTGTTTATTTCAATCATTTGAATTTTAAATCTTATTTATTTTATTTTTATTTTTATTATTTGCATTCTTTAAATTTATTTTGATTGTTTATAGAAACTTTTTAATTTATTAGAAACTTTTTAATTTAAATTGTTTATTTATATTTTTATTTATTTTAATTGTTTATTTAATTATTTTGATATTCTTAAACTATTTTATTGTTTATTTAGATCATTTGCATTTTAAATCTTATTTAATTTTTTATTTTAATTATTTGCATTTTTTTATTGTTTATAGAATTTATTAATTTAAATTGTTTGTTTATATATTTATTTATTTTCATTGTTTATTTAATTATTTTTATTTATTTTATTGTTAATTTGGATAATTTACATTTTAAATCTGCATATTAATTATTTACATTTTTTACATTTATTTTGATTGTTTATGATTTTTTTTAATTTAAATTTTCTATTCATATTTTTGTTATTTATTATTCTATTATTATTATTATATGCCATACCTTATCAAAGGCCTTTGATATGTAAAGAGCAATTGCCCTAGAGAGGAAGCCTCCATCGAGAGATTTGCTAATCCTATGAGATATAATCATGAGCACGTCTGCTGTAGATCTAGCAGAACGGAAACCATATTGCACGTTACTAACAAGGTTACTTTTGCTGAGATGGTTGACTACTCTATTTAACACAGATTCCAGCAGCTTACTCATGATGCACAGGAGACTTATTGATATGTACTGAGATGGAGATAAGCGATCATCTGAATTCTTAAATACAGGACATACTGATGAGGTTTTCCAAGGTAAAAGCCAGGTTCGGCCAATGATGGAGTACTGTTGCCACATCTAGGCAGGAGTGCTAGAAGCAGCTTATCCTGCTTTGACAGAGTTCAAAATAGACTTTGTAGCTTAGTGGGGGGTGCCCTTTCACTTCCCTGCAACCACTTTCTCACAGAAGAGACGTTGCCAGCCTGTTTTTGCTTTATCGTTATTTTCATGGCTAGTGCTCATCTGAGCTTCTATTTATGGTCCACCCTCACAAAACTTTCACAAAAAACACTCGTCTAGCCAAAACCACGATCAATAATTTCCCACACTCTTTATCCGTGCCTAAACCTAAATGTAGATTCCATGAACAAAGCTTCTTTCTTAGAACTGCACGCCTGTGGAACTCTCTACCGATTGCCTGCTTTCCAGCTGATTACAATCTGATTGTCTTCAAGTCCAATGCAAACAAGTTCTTGATGAAACGTCCCCCTGAATTTACAAAATTCTCACTACTTATGTTTACTATGCTATAATCACATTGACTAATGTATACCCATTAACCCTTATCCTCGAGTGGCCTCCGAGCCTTGATAAATGGTGATTCCTGTGTAAAAAAAAGTATTGATTTGAATTAATAAATAAAACTCCCCAGAAAAACTGAAATAAGCTAATGAATAAAACTACAAAAAATTTTCAGATAAGCTAATAACTAAAAACTACAAAAAATTTAAATAAGCTAATAAAAACAAACTGCAAAACAATGAACTTCAAATAGACTTAAATAAGCTAATAATTAAAAACTGCTCAATAACTGAAATAAGCTAATGAATAAAAACTACATAAAAACTAAAATAAACTTATAAATCAAAACTGCAAAAAAACTGAAGCAAACTCATGAATAAAAGCTGCATAAAAATTAAAATAACCTAATAAATAAAAATTGAATAAAAACTGAAATAACCTTTGGATTCTCACTTCAAGAAGGGGTTAGTTTATTGCTAATCACCTAAGGCGCTCCTAAAGCACTCTTCTTATTGGGCTTGGGCTTTTAAAATCCCACTTTAGGGCCCTTGTGTCACATCATCCCGCCAAGGAAGTTAGCAGGCTCATATGTATCACATTGCTCTCTTTGATCAATTTGAAAAGTGGGGGGGGGGGTGCGCACGCGCGTGTGCGCTCGCCTGTCTGTTTCTGGGCATGCTACAGTTAGATTCCTTGGAATGTGTGTATGTTTGTATTGGTCAACTCTTTAGGGAATTCAGTCTCGGTGCAGTAGCAGCAAGGTAATATTCATTTAGTTTTGATGTGTTTAAAAGATGTATGGTAGGCAGGCATTGCTTAGTTGAATGTACAAACTAAATGGATAAAAATATGATAGCTTCCTTCAGTCTTGACAGACTATGGATACCCGTTGTAAGAGTGCCTGCACACTGAATTTTTTTTGGTAAGAGTTGCGCAATACCACCACACATCTCCTGAGTCGACATTAAATACTAGTGGCAAGTGGAAATTCAGAACAACTGGAAACAATGCGGAGATAAGCGGAGAGCATATACAGTGCCTAGAATTTCGAAATGGTCACCTATTTTGTACCAGCCAGGCTCAACGTTGCTTAACTTCGGTCATCTGACGAGAACTGGTGATTATGATTATATATAAAGATATGCATACACACACACATGTGTATGTGTGTGTGTGTGTGCTAACAAGCAATTCTATGCTTTTATCCTGCTAGTTATTTTCCTTTTAAGAAAAAAGCCTAATTTTTTAAACATCATTGAATAAGGAAATACTCTTTTCATGCTGTTTTTTTTGTTTGTTTTTGAAAGAGAAATTTTGTAAATATTAATTTTCATAATTTAATTCCCCTCATATGTTGATGCTCTATCTTCTCGAATATTGAGCATTTTTTTCAGGATAGGATTTAATCTGTAAATATTAATATTTGTGTTCCCACTTTGAATATATATATATATATATATATATATATATATATATATATATATATATATATATATATATATATATATATATATACACTAGCAGTTCAGCCCGGCTTTGCTCAGGCCCTATGTACTGTTCATAACTTGCTCTACGTGTGAAAACACTTTATGTAAGATTTCAAATGTTTAGACCAAAATTTATCTGAGTGATTTCGTAGAGACCACAGAGGTCAATTTTTTTAAGTTTGACCC
The DNA here is from genome assembly GCF_053919585.1 of Euprymna scolopes. Lineage (NCBI taxonomy): Eukaryota > Metazoa > Mollusca > Cephalopoda > Sepiida > Sepiolidae > Euprymna > Euprymna scolopes. Next base: position 75,970,778 of record NC_136487.1, on the reverse strand, counting down.
CAATTTTGACGCCTTAACAGCTATTATTTTGGTCAAATCAAAATACAAAGTTTTACCCATGTCCAAGTTACCTACATCTAAAATTTCAAGTATTTAGATCCAAAATTGGTGGAGGAATTTGGTAGAGTCTGCAAAAGTCAACTCTTTCAACTGACCTTTTGGCAGCCAAATTTTCGACCCAAAATTGATTAAAATGCTTGCCGCATGTCTGAATACCTGTTATATATAAATTTCAAATGTTTAGACCCAAAATTGGCTGAGTAGTGTGCTAGAAACCGCAAAGGTCAAATCTTTTGAACTTTGACCCCTTGGCAGCTCAAATTTTCGACCCAAACCGATTAAAAAGCTTGTCCTATTTCTGAATACCCTTTATGTAAAATTTCAAATGTTTAGGCTAGAAATTGGCTGAGTAATTTGGTAGAGACTGCAGAGGTCTAATTTTTTTAAACTTTTACCCCAATTTTGACTCCTTAACATTTATTTTTTGGGGCTCAAATCAAATTAAAGAGTTTTATCCGTGTCCAAGTAAATCTGGTGTGTAATATTTCTACCTGTTTATCTCTTTTTGTTCATTTTACACACCACTTCTCACACCAATAACCCACATTGCTATAGTCTTCTAATACACTTATCTTTTATACATATCTATACTCCTATGAACTTGTTTTGTGTGTGTGTATTGATATTCATATTAAAAACCTTTTTTCTATTTATTTAATGTATTTATTTGCTTCCCCACCAAAGCAAATTAGGCACAAGGCCGTTTTTAATGTGGGGAAAAAAACCAGCTCCCCTAAAAGTAGGCAAAAAGAGAGCACTCTGGTTACCAAAAATAATAATTGTCCCAGTATAGAGGGTTTCCCCTCCATTGACTGGGACAAATTACCTTAAGTGCAGCATCTGCAGAACAGATACTACACTTTGATCCCGGCCCGAAGGCCAAGAACAACAGAAAAAAGCCAAGCCTTTTTCTGTTTATTTAAATATTTATTTAAGAAGAAAAATCACAAATTTTACAGAATTTTAGGGTTAAAATTATATAAAACAAGCAACTAATTCTTTTTAAATGTGGCATGAGGCCAGAAAGGGTGTGAGGGGGGGGAAAGATGGGTGTCGGGGGTCGTCCACTTGTCTATTCCCTATCACTAGTTGCAATCACCACAATACCGCATTCACTCTAGGAGTTGGATCTACTTAAAGCCCCAGATGACAATATGTACAAGTTTTTTTTTTGTTTTTTAAATAAAATTATATACAATGACTTTTTCCTATTTTTTTTTTTTTTTTTTAAATAAAATATATAATGACTTTATATTTACAATGCAATAATGACAAAATGGAAATTGTGATGCGGATGAAATTGTGATGTGTATGATATATGTGGATGATGGGCTGGGATAATGAGAGCCTTAAAAACACCCCAAAATAAAGAAAAATAACAGTAATAAAAAATAAATGAACAAAATAAAACGTTAAACGGTGAATGTGTTAGTACGGACCCACCCTTACCTATTTAATTTTGAAATGCTTCCTGTTTTCCGGTATCGGCCGAAAACAAGGGAGCACTTCCTAAGAGGGAGTGGGCACAGCTACGGACAAAATAAAGGGAGGGGGGATATTCGGTGACCTCCAAGAAAAATAACATCGGGACGGGTTTGAAATAAAATAAAATATCAGGACTGGGCTTCTTTGGAGGTATTCTAACACCTAAAATAAAGATTGGGGACATGGAACTCATTTATACCAACTAGCTAAGGGACTGACCCATTACGGGATTATCTTGATCTGGTCTGGGGGTTGCTTTTACGGTCAGCGTGTGCCATGCCTACGCAGGGAACACGTACTCAAGCCTGTTTCGTACGAACGCACATATACTAGCGGTGTGAATCCACCTCCTACTAAACTGTGAGCGAGATAACCTCCTTCTATCGCATCTGATTTTGATTTTAAGTTGGTGTTTAAAATACAAAATCAGATCCCGATGAGAAGGCTGTAGACCAAAAACCCCATCTCTATGCGTGAAACCCACACTACACTACCAGTCTAGCTACGGCCAAGGTCGCTAGGAACACCATTCGTTCCTCCCTAGGCCACAAGGGATCTGCGTTATAGACAACGGATGCTAAATCCAGGATCGTCACCTGATCGGGGACGATGCGAGCCGTGAAAATACAACTTTGTTTTATATGAGTCGTTAAATTGTATTTATCCGCAAAAGATCTAACTAATTTGCATATTCTTTTAAACATTCATTTCAATTAATTCCCTATTATTTTATTCCGTTTTCTTATTCGATGATCATCTTTAGTTAACTATTACGTGTAATTATATTCATGCAGATATTCTACATGATTTATACTTGCATGATATTTGCATAAAAAGCTTATAATAAGCACAAACCTTTCTATATATATTTATGTACACGTATATATATTTGCTTCAAAAATTTTGCCTATCAAACTCTTCCATCAGTTTTTGGTCTACAGGCATGAAACTTCATATATCAGGTATTCGAACCCATGCAAAACTTTATATTTGAGTTTTAGCTGGGGAAAATTGGTTCAAAAGTATGAACATTTAAAAAAATGAAATTTGCCAGGTGAAGGTCGAACGACGGCATTACAAATATGCGTGCGTAATGTAATAGTTATTTGTTCATGTTTTAATTTTTAGCTTTGCAGTTAACATGCCTTCATAGTTCAGTCATTAACGTCAAAGAAAAAGGTAAATCGTAAGCTAAACGTTTTGGTTTCGATTCTCGGTGGTGGCACACGACTCATTTTTGTTTTAACTTTATAAATCATTACTATATATTGAGTCCAATATAATATAATATAATAAAATATGAAATCTACATTAATAAAAATATATTTAAGCGCATTTTACGACCGGGCGGCCTGGTAGTATGTAAATACAGTCATATCGTGCATATTTTGCATCATTGCATATGTTATTTATTTTTTTTTATGTAAATGCAGGCATATCTTGCATAAAAATATAAAAAAATAATATATATATATATATATATATATATATATATATATATATATATATATATATATATATATAACTTGCTCTCTTACGATTTAGCTGTATCAACGTCCCTTGTTGAAATTCAATTATTTTCCATTTTTGGATACCTTCCCACCGAAAAACTCTATATATATATATATATATATATATATATATATATATATATATATATATATATATAAATGCTACCTCCGTTTTCAGACTTACGAAGGAGTGCCTGTGCATGGAATTTTTTTTGTGGCAGGTGGTGCGCCATCTCCAATCACACCTCTCCTGAGTCGACATTGTTAAATATCAGTGGCAAGTAAAGTGTATGTACAGGACGACTGGAAACAGATGCCGAGATAAGCAGAGAGCACACACAGTACCTAAACTTCCCAAATGGTCACCCATCTAGTACTAACCAGGCTCAATGTTGCTTAACTTCGGGTATCTGATGAGAACTGATGTGTCAACGTGATTATGCTATATATATTTCAGCACTAACGTGTGGGCCGAGAATTGGCTAAATTGAAGAATATAATAGGAGTTGCCTACCTTAAGTTTACAAATGTGCAAGCAAATACAAATTAAAAACTAAAATGCCTTCGCTGCATCCCGAGCAACGTTCGGTATATATATATATATGTCGTGTTTTAATGAAATCAACTGAACTACCATATCGGCATCTTTGCTTTGTATAGATGCTCAACCTTGTCAGCCACTTGGCCCACTATCGAAATCAACAACAAAATAGAAATGTGAATTAAGGTCATATTAAATCGTTGAATAGAAGTAAATCGATAAATAAATCGAGATTAAAAAAATGTAGAGAGTAAAATGGGAAGGATTAGAGAGAGGTAGACTTTTATGATTTGAAATTTGGAAGCATATTCATTTTCTTCATCTGAAAGAGAAGCAAAAGAATGAAGAAGAGAGGAAAAGAAGAAACGAAACGGAAGAAGAATAGAGTAGAAGGAAAAAAGAAAAGAAAAAATTAATAAGGAAAAGGGAAAAGAAAAAAGAGTGAAGAAAGAAAAACGAAAAAAAAAAGGAAAAAGATAGAAGGAAATCATGAAAAATGAAGAAGTGATAAAAAAAAAGAAAGAAGGAAATGAAATAAGAATGAAAATGAGAGAAAAAGAAAATAAAAAAGAAGACTGAAGAATAAAGAAAGAAAGAAAGAAAGAAAGAGAAAGAGAAAGAAAGACGAATGAAGAAGGAACAAAAGAAATATGGAAATAAAGAATAATGAAGGAAAAAAGAAGAAAGGAAGATAAAGAGGGGAAAAGAAGAAAAACAAATGAAAAACAAATAGAGAAAAAAAGAAAAAACAAAAAGACACTAAAAAGAAAGAATTTAAATAGAAGAAAAAGAGAAGAAAATGAGAATAAGAAGGGGAAGAAAGTCAAGATAATAAAAATGAGAGTGAAAAAGAAAAGAAAAAGTAATTGAGTGTCGAAAGAAAGAAGAGAAAAGAAGAATGAGGCGATACTAAAAAGATAGAACTATAAAGAAGAAAGAAAGGAAAAAAGAGGAAAAAGAAACGAATGAGAAGCAAAATGAAATGAAAAATGAGGAGAGGAGAAAAAGAAGAGAAAAGGCACGTGAAAGCCATCGTATCAGGTGATCGTTTAATCCGAGAAAAAGAGAGAAAATAACTCAGCAACGAATTCAGTTAGGAAGCGAGCCGTCCACAGAAAATCACGTTCTCAGCCTCACACAGAAATAAATCAATCTTCAACTTAATTAGACGCTTTAAAAATATAATTGCAACACTAATTAGAATCACGTATTCATTCTATATAATTCTTAAATGCTTAACATAATCTCATTCTTTGTCTATCCTCATTTAGTTACGTCCTCTGCAGGAGGTTGGACAAAAGTTCAGGCGTAGTTTTTAAAAGCCAACACACTACGTGAAATGTATTCTGGTCTGGTCTACAAAAATACCTGATCAGGCTCGGTGGAATTTCCTAGTAGAGATGCCTTAGCGATTAACAATAAACTAACATCTTTTTAGAGGGAAGGTAAAGCCTGGGAAAGCAGACCTCCCAGAACAGAACAGAAACGTACCTCAGCCCGACAACAACAAAGCCAGTGCAGTGCGTAGCATTCATTTTCAACTTGACTGTGCACGCGCACATATTCCAGTGAAGGTTCTGAACTGGACAATCAATCCAGCAGAAATTGAGCCATTTTGGTGATCTTTTATCTAGTGGGCTGAGTCATTTGTTCTTGGTAGTTCTAAGAGGTTGTCTATCCCATGTCTTGTTTTTTCTCTTTGGGGTGGAGTAAGTTTGAGGTGTTCCAATCGGGGAATGTCGATAGGGCTGCCCAGGCAATTCTTAATAAGCCAACATGTTCTCTATTAGAGGCGCTTGCTTGACTCTACCTTTTGACCTTGTGTCACAATTTCCTGCAGAAAGACGGAAGTAAATATCGCACCAAAGCCACTGATTGTCAAGGGCATATCCTCAACTGATACTTTTTCTGTCTATATCTCTCTATCCCTCATTGAACAGATCAAACCTCCCTTCCTTCCTTGCAGCCTCTTTCTCACAGAAGAGATATTGCTAGTCTTTCCTTACTTTATCAGCATTTCCATGACAGGTGCTTGACTGAGCTCCAAATCTCTGCTAATTCCATCCTGCCCTTTCTCGTATTTCTACCAACACTGAAAAAAAATTTTCCTTTCTTCTCCTGTGTGTACCTAAAATAAAACGGTACTCCCATGAACAGAGTTTCCTTCCAAGAGCTTCGCATCTGTGGAACATGTTACCTTGGGAATGTTTCCCTGTGGACTACGACATGGTTGTTTTCAAGTGCAATGTAAGCAAAAAGCTGTCGAGTCGTCCTGTTAATTAATCAAACATCGTCCTCGATCCTTTCATAGTACTGTTCCATCAACCAACTGACAATTTCCATAACCGTCATCCTCGAGTGGCTTTTCGGCCTTTGTAAATGCTGAACCAATAGTGTTAAAGGAACAGTAAAATCTAAATTTGAATTTTGTTCCTGATATTTTGCTGTCACATCTCTTCTAGCGCCCCCCCCCAATTAAGGGGAGTGTTGAAAAGATAAACGGATTTTTGTAGATGATTCTGATAATGAAAAGAAATTAGGTCCAACAAATTAAACCGAGCACGCATGGAATGGCCATTAATAATCAACAAGGTGTTTGGAAAATTGTTGACATAACATCAGGATCATGTTCTATATGCGCAAAGGAACCTCTTTCTAATTGCACTTCTTCACTAGTCTGATTTCCTTTGTGATCCATTCCTTCCTCTGTGTTCTCTTTGACTTGTGTTGATCATATTTATCGACCTCTATTTGGTCGCTTGTATTCTGTTACCTGAAATAAAAACGGTAAAAATTTGCAGGATGTCGGCCAGGTTTACAATAAAAAATGTAGGTCGATATTCCTTTCAATAGCCTATAAGTCAAAAACCAAGCATTTCTGGACTTAAATACAAAACTGATTAACCAGAATCAAATATCGATTTTGTAGGAAGAAAGCTATCGATGATAAAAGTCAGAGAAGAGACTAACTTTATTGAGATAAAATGCCTTGTCGCCACTGGTGATAAGAGTGTATCAGAGTCTTATCTTAATTTTCTGGATGAGTTTGCGTAAAGTGTTAGAGACAAAAAAGAAAAACAAAATGGCAGCTGCACCAGATAATATACTGGTTGGTCTTTCAAAGTAATATGAAATCTTGTTCTTTATATGCAAATAAGATGGTGCCGGCTTGGATAAAACGCTTGTCTTCAGATTTGGAGTTGGGAGTGTGGACTGCAACATGTGTACGTACTGACGATTTTAACGACAAAATTGTTAGGTGAAAGTACAGAATA
>NC_136487.1:75936406-75958906 GCF_053919585.1 Euprymna scolopes | reverse complement strand
TTATGCATGAAAATTAATATCATGTAAATGTCGTCAATTTTCAGCTTTATGAACACAAGTCCTTTGTAAAGCAAAGTGACTTATGCGTCACACTGTAGTTCATTTCAAACCTAGATGTGCTTATCCTTAGTTTATGCAGCGCTAAGCATAACATGGTGGATCCTCTTATATTCTTTATTACTATTTTCTATGATGCCAACAGACATTAGTGCCAATATGTCTTCTATTTTTATTTTTTTTTTTTTTTTGTCTTTTACATAATTTTATAAGCGTGTGTTATGGTGGGGGGGGGGGTCTATTTGATTTCTTCTTTCTTCCTATTTTTTTCTTCTTTATCTCATTTTCTTCTTTTTCATTTCCGCATTTCTTATTTAAGTTACATAACATTTTATGTACTTATACGTAACTGACACACAGCTTGAGTAGGTGCTCTTCCTACCAGTCAAGGATACATCCTCAACAACCAGTCCAACAGTGGCTTTGTTGCTGTCAGATCAAGGTACGATCCTGTTCAGTCATGGGAGCCACCCTCTCTTCTCGGGCTTTACTTTCTGTCTGAAAATGGGTCAGATCATTGTTAATTGTCTGAGACGCCCCTACTAGGAAATGCCGCCGGAGCTGTTAAAACATTTTTCGTAAGCCAGAGTGCATTTCGCCTGATACGCAGGCTTTTCAAAACCCAGCCGATCTTATGTTTCTGAATTTTTAAAATAAGGATTGATTATTTGGATTCTTTTGGATTATTTTTCTCATCTTGAATGTTATTCTCACGTTTCAGCCGATGTAACTTCTGAACTTCTTCAGGTGTATCTTGTCCGCAACAAAGCAGATAAAGTACTAAGTAAAATTCGGTTCTCCAGTGACACTCTTCTGGAGGTTGGAGTGTCAATCCTAAGAATATAACTGTGAATTACTTAACAGAACGAAAGCATGGTTCCCCTACCCCTGTGGATTAAATAAACGGTTCCACTTTACTGTTTATTTACACCTGATGCCCTCTTCCATGTGCACGCATGCATACCATTATTTATGCACTTTTCATTGATATGACAGTTGCACTTTATCCTATGCATTGCACTTGCACTTTCGATGAGTCATAGTGCACCTAAGCACTGCCCACAGTGAGTCAAGTGTTACTAAATGATATGGTGTTATGGTCGTTTTATATATATATATATACAGTAGAACCCCGGGATATGGCACTAAAAATTAATAACAAAATACAGTACAGTATATAGGGCTCCCTCAGTCTTTGACAGATTATGGTTACCCACGAAGGGGGTGCCTGCGCGTAGAAAGTCTTATTGGCAAGAGGTGCACAATCTCCAACTACATCTCTCCTGAGTCGACATTGTTATATACCAGTGGTAAGTGAAGTGTACAAGACTAGAAACAAATGCCGAGATAAGTGGAGAACACATACAGTGCCTAAAATTCCCAAATGGTCACCCATCTGGTACTAACCAGGCTTGCTGTTGCTTAACTTTGGTGATCTGATGGGAACCGTTGTGTCAACGCGATTATGCTGGATGCAGTACAGTATATAATTTTTTTTATAATGTTATTTGATTATATACATGTGCATTATAGTACAGTATATAATACACATGTATATAATCAAATAACATTATAAATAACACTGTAAGGCGGAGTAAATACCGTAACCAGGGGCCGGAAAAACATTGTATTCCACATCGTAACCTGAAAACACCGTACACCGTATCCTAGGGCCACCGTACCATGGGGTTCTACTGTATATATAAAATAAATGACAAAAAGTCTACATTTTAAATTCCAAGATATTGTTCATTTCATCGTTTTATATATATATATATATATATATATATATATATATATATATATTGTGTACAGAAAGTTGTCAGTTGAGACAGGTCATTGGTACCGTCGGTTTCAAGCCCAATAATAAGGCCCGTTTAAGGTATCCTTATCAAGCTCTCTTCAGCCAAGAGACGAATATTGGCTGAAGAAAGCTTGATAAGGATACCTTAAACGTGCCTTATTATCGGGCTTGAAACCGACGGTACCAATGATCTGTCTCAACTAACAACTTTCTGTACACAAAATATAAATACGCTCTTACAATTTGGATTTTCCTTTTAATTGAGCACTCTGCTGGAATTCTTTTTCCAAAAAAACTAGTCATATATATATATATATATATATATATATATATATATATATATATATATATGTATATATATATGTATATATATATATGCATATATATATGTATATATATATATGTATATATATGCATATATATATGTATATATATATATATACAGTGATGATCATATTTATTGGCACGGTAAAATAAAAGTTAAATTTTGTCTAATAAATTCTAAAAAAGGGATTAAATTAAAGAAAATAACAAAGTATATTATGTATTTTTAACTGGCCTTTCCGATGCAGCAATCGGATTTTAGAAAAAATAAATAACAAAGGAACAACAAACATAATTGCAAAAAACCCTTGTTCAAAATTATTGGCACGATTTATTTAATAATCAATTGTATAGCCTTTGGCCTTGATTACCTTCCTCAGTCGCTTTTCATAGTTTACAACCAAGTTGTTGCACTCTTCAGTAGTAATTTTAGCCCACTCTTCCTGACAATAATCCTCCAATTGAATAAGATTCTTAGGCTTCCTTTGCATTACCCTCAATTTTAATGTTCTCCATAAATTTTCAATTGGATTAAGGTCTGGGCTTTGTGATGGCCACTCCAAAACATTAATATGATTGTCCTCAAGCCATTTCTTAGTCAGTTTAGCCGAATGCTTTGGGTCATTATCTTGCATGAACCACCAACGACGACCAAGTGAGAGCTCTTTAGCAGAGTCTTTCAGGTTTTCATCCAATATTTTAACATAATCTTCCTTTTTTATGCTACCTGTGACCTTAACAAGTCGCCCTGGTCCAGAGGCAGCAAAGGATCCCCAAAACATCAAACTGCCTCCACCGTGATTCACTGTGGGTATGGTGTTCTTAGGCAGGAAAGCTTCGCCAGATTTTCTGTAAATATAAGACACTTTATTATGGCCAAATAACTCTATTTTCGTTTCGTCAGTCCATAGAACACGTTTCCAGAATGCAACATCTTTATCAATATGACGTTTTGCAAAGGCTAGCCTTGCTTTCAGGTGCATAGGCTTCAATAAGGGAGTCTTTCTCGGACGACATGCTTTTAAACCAGCTCTCTTCAAAACTCTACCAACTGTATGTCGAGATACATTCACTCCAGAGGTGCTCTGTTCATCAACAATCTCCCCAACAGAGATCCTTGGGTTTTGTTTTACTTGTCGAACAATTTTCCGTTCATCTCTTGGGGAAAGAATCCTTTTTCTCCCTCTACCCTCTAAACTCATAACGTGGCCTTGCGATTTGAACTTGTTTATTATGGCTCTAACAGTGGATTTGGGAAGGTTTAGCTTCTTTGAAATCTTATCATAGCCCTCCCCATTGGTATGGCATGCTACAACAAGCTTCCTGACGTCTTCGCTGTGTTCCTTAGTTTTAACCATGGCGATTGAAAATTATAATTTAGTCACTTATAATAGTTTAAATAAATCGCTATCTAAAAATTATCTGAAAAAAATTATTCACTGAATTAGCGTTAAACAAGCATAATATGGCTATAAAAAAGTTCAGAAAGCACGTAAACCGGAAATTGATTGATATTATACTGATACTAAAAGAAAAACAAAGCCGTGCCAATAATTTTGAACAAGGGTTTTTTGCAATTATGTTTGTTGTTCCTTTGTTATTTATTTTTTCTAAAATCCGATTGCTGCATCGGAAAGGCCAGTTAAAAATACATAATATACTTTGTTATTTTCTTTAATTTAATCCCTTTTTTAGAATTTATTAGACAAAATTTAACTTTTATTTTACCGTGCCAATAAATATGATCATCACTGTATATATATACATATATATATATTTATATACATATATATATATTTATATACATATATGTATATAAATATATATATATATATATATACATATATATATATTTATATACATATATGTTACTGTTTTCTACATACACTTTTACTAATTATGACAGTAATTGCATATATGTTAAGTCTGGCTAGTACCAGTTGGGTGACCATTTGGGAATCCTAGGCGCTGTATGTGCTCTTCGCTTATCGTTTCTTATCGTTCTGTACATACACTTCACTTGCCACTGGTATTTAACAATGTCGACTCAGGAGAGGTGCGGTTGGAGATTGCGCACCTCCTACCACAAAAATTTCATGCATAGGCACCCCTTCGTGAGTATCCATAGTCTGTCAAAGACTGAAGGAGCATATAAGTAAATAACACAAAGTTTCAACTGAGATAGCTCAATAGTGCAGTACTAGAGCTATAAATACTTCTAAAATATTACCACTTCATAAGGGACAGACCCTCTTAATATTCAGTTTTCAAAATATTATTGCTTATCTAATATTTTTTCTCATTATATATAATGCATCAAGCAAATATTATCACTTGCATTATATATATGCAGTGAGGAAAAAGAAGTAAATGAATGATGAATACATGTTGATATAAAAGAGCTGATGAGATTGCCTAGTTGTGCAAAGTTATAATTTCTAAACTGTTATATGCATGTATGTAAACAATGAGCCGAAACAATTGTTTGCAAATTATTACAAAAAAAAAAATAATAATAAAGAATATATTGTGAAAAGATTGGTTTCAGTTCTCCCACCAAAACTCTCGCAAGCAGGCCTCATCTGTAGTCATGTAGGTAATTCCACACTTTCCATCCGGGTCATCCTCAGTGCATTATTGATATTGAGATCTGTTTCTTTGTTTTTTCAGCTAGAAAAAAAAGAAAATGAAAAATATCAAGTTGGTTATTTGAATATTGTTGTAGGCTCTTTCTTTGATGCATCTGTGGTCCACTTGAGAGTCTAATCTTTGACTGGATTATTAGCAAAATATGTTGACTTTCCTTCTAACATACGCCGATAAAGAGACTTACTTTTCTTTTTTTTTTTTTTTTTACAAAGGAGTCACCACTTATCAAGGCCCGGAGGCCACTCGAGGATAAGGGTTAATGGGTATACATTAGTCAATGTGATTATAGCGTAGTAGTCATAAATAGTGGAACTTTTGTGAATTGGATTACTTAGGGGGACGGTTCATCAAGAACTTGTTTACATTGGACTTGAAAACAAGTTGTAGTCAGCTTACATTTATTTCACAAGCTTATTTACACTTATAACTTTGCTGATTAATTTTTTTTTTTAACTTTTATACTTAATGATGAATGTGTCATAATTTTGTAACTTTTTTTATTGTTATATACAGGAGGCGTCCCGCAAATATTGCCCCCTATTTTTTTTAATTCCGCCTGAATGAATCAGAGGGGATTTCAAGTTGCGTTGTTATGATGACTGAACTTATACATTCATAACCTAATAGTTTCATTTCTCTATTGCAGATGTTGACGGCGTAAGACTCTAAGAAAACAACCCTTGTGATAAAAGTGCATCAGAAGCCGAGATGCGTCATTGAATTCCCGGCAGAAGTGTATTGTGAATGGTCATGACTATGTAGAAAAATAAATTCTGAAGAACAAAAGGTTTTAATGGTACCACTCCTGTTTCTGTAGATCTTCAACTTTTTTAGTTAAAAAATAGGAAGCTTTACTTTTGGATTGTCCCTCGTAGAAAACTATACATGTATACGTTTAATGTTATTCAGTTTAAATTTTGATTTAAAAAATTTAGTATATTATCCATTGCTAACAGTAGAAAGATTAACAAAACACTGAGCACCATAGAAGGATTGTGTGTCCAGAAAGTGTGCAAAGATTCTTTGAGGATTAAACAATTAAACAAGTGAAGTAAATACTTATATATAAGCATATTAAAGAATAATAATACTTCCATACAAGAAGATGAAGAAAAAGAAGGAGAACAAGTAAAGAGACTTAATAATTTTAGTTATCGAAGAAGAATGTCTTACTGTGTTTCATTTTAATAATCGAACTTCTCAGAAATCAAGGGGCTACCTTCTTGAGGTTAACACTTGATCTTTATATGAGATACATAGATATTCGAATATTTCAGTAAAGTTCTCCTTTACATCTCAAACAATGAGTTAGTAAAGAAGATGAGAACATAATTTTCTTCTCCCTAATTCACCATTAAAATATGTTATAGTATACCTTTTATGTGGTCTCTCGTTTTACTGGATTCTAGAAGAAGAATTCTTCTTTTCTGATGGAGTATCCAGCTTCGTTCCGTTACCTGAGGTAACATCACTTGGAGTAGGTAAGCCAGTACTTGCTAGCCATATGGAGGAATGTTATTTTTAATGTTTAGTCAGGATTTATTTGTAGTGGAAAGTATTCTCGTGCCAGGTTGTCTTGAGAGACATTCAATAGTTTATGAATTTTTAAATGAAATCAAAGCCGAATCAATAGTGGTATTGGTTATGGCCTCAATGTAAAGTGTAAGTAAATAATAATAATAATAATTAATGATAATAAATAATAATAATAATAATAATAATAATAATAATAATAATAATAATAATAATTAATGATAATAAATAATAATAATAATAATAATAATAATAATAATAATAATAATAATTAATGATAATAAAAATAATAATAATATATTTTTTTTAACATGGAGGTCACCATTTATCCAGGCCCGGAGGCCACTCAAGGATAAGGGTTATTGCGTGTACAGTAATCAATGAGATAGTATTGTAGTAATCATTAGTATTGGAGATTTGATAGAGTGTCTTATTTAAGAGGGTGGTTTGTCGGGAATTTGTTTATGTTGGACTTGAAGATATCCAAGTTGTAGTCAGGTGGGAAACAGGCAAACGGAAGAGAGTGTCACAGTCGTGCACTTCTGAGAAAGAAGCTCTGCTCATGGAATCTACGTTCGGATTTAGGCACAGATAAAGAGTTGGGGAAATTATTGACAGTAGTTTCAGCCAGACGAGTGTTTCTCGTGAAAGATTGGCGAGGTGGGACGAGAGATTGGAGCTCAGACGAGAAATTGCCATGGAAATAACAATAAAACAGACAGACAGGCTTACAACGTCTCTTCTGTGGGAGAGAGGCTGCAGGAAAGAGAAAAGGGCATCCCCCACTAAGCCACAAAATCTATTTTGTACTCTGTCAAGGCAGGATAGGCTGTTTTTAGCAGCTCCTGCCCAGATGTGGCAGCAGTACTCCATCCTTGGACGTACTTGGCTTTTATACAGATAGAAAATTGCATCAGTAGTGAGATATCTTCTGGAGCGTCCTTGGCAACAGACCTGATGTACATGTTCCATTTCAGATCAGGAGTAAAGGTCAAACCCAAAAGCTTGTCAAAACATGGAGCCTCCCCAAGACGAGAGCCATCCATTTCAATTGATGCCAGATGGGGATCAGAGCATTGATGATGTAAAGATAGAAGCTTGGTTTTGGATGCATTAAAAGTAACCAGCCATCTCTTCCCCCACTGTACCATGTGCTCGAGATCAGAAGAGAGAGAATTAGAGAGAACCTTTTCATTTATGGCCTTTGATGTGTTGCCATAGATGGTCGTGTCATCAGCATAGATGTCAATGAATGATTTAAGCATGTGTTTTGGGAGATCATTGATGTAGATCAGGAAGAGAGTTGGGCCCAGGATGGACCCTTGAGGAACTCCAGCATTAATAGTGTGGGCCTCTGATTTCTGCCCATCAACCATTACTTTTATGAACCCATTGGAGAGAAATGATTAAATGATTGAGAAAGCATTACCAATGATACCATAGCTGGAAATCTTGTGAAGTAGGCCCTTATGCCATACCTTATCGAAGGCCTTCGATATGTCAAGAGCAATTGTCCTGGAAAGGAAGCCTTTGTCAAGAGATTCACTAATCCTATGAGATATAAAAAAGAATTTCCTTTTTCTTTTCTTTTTTAGGAGTGGGGGGGGATAGTAAAGTCTTCATTTACTTTTAAATCCAGACATAAATTTCTTTTTAATAGTACGGACTTCTTTTTAACTCCACAAACTTCTAAATGCTTCCCCTTGACGTATTGCATATCCAAAATTTCAATAAACTCCTTGTGAGATTTACATCTATATTTTTCCCTTGTGCCATTTTTTCTTATTTATCCACCCATACTATTTTTTTCTATGCCATTTTTACCCTGTCATTTTTTTCTAGTGCTATTTTTACTTACATTCGCTAATTAGATCTATAAGTTTTAGTTTCACTGGTAGTTTAAAATACAAAATATATTTATCAGTTTATCACGATCGTACCTGTAACTAAAAATTAAGTCGTGGATAACAAAAATAGGAAAAGAAAAGAATCGTTTTGGGAATTGGAGATTAGGCTCAAACTTTACCGATTTCGATACCGATTCTGATACTCTAAAGTCTTTCGATTTCCGATTCTCGATTCCGATTAATCGTCTCAACACTAATCTGAATTAAAAACTTTTTAACGGTCAATCTTCTTGACATACACGGAAATAGAAGTGGCCAAAAACATGTATTTCTGTTCTGTACCCATTCCTCATACATTATTGCAAAAGGTATTGCTAGCAGGGAGAACCGATGTTGCCCGGGATTGAATAAGGATCAACGAATGTTCCACACTTCTAATACTTTTATTGTCATCGAAATCAGTGGAATCGCTCATTCGTTTTATGGAAGATGGTGAGAAGCAACGCTGATATCATGTTTGAAATCAAATGGCGAATCAAATGCTTAAGCGGTCAGCCTTTTCCAAAGTAGACAACATGATGAGAAGTAGAAAGTTCACTATGAACATGATACGTCATGCCTGTTATGTCATACGGTATTGAAACATGAGCACTTAATAATGCAGCGATAGAAAAGCTTAGAAAAGTGGAATATATTATGCTCGGCATCAGTTTATGGCATAGAAAGAGAAAAACCGGGATCAGACAGCAAAGTGGAGTAAAATGGCACCATCAGTACTGTATGAACAGCAACACACAGATGGGCAGGTCAACTCTCAAGATATACAAACAGGTGGACGTATAGAGTTACAGAATGGACCTTAATGCAATGGAAAAGACATAGAGGAAGGCTAAAAACCCAGTGAACAGACAACATCAACAGCCAAGTAGCTCTTACTTGGCCATGGTTAGCCAGGGACACAACAATGTGAAAAGAAACCAAAGAGCGGTTTCTATTCTAGGGTGATAAAAAAATAATCATGATCATGATGATGATTATCATGATGATGATGATATGATGACTTATTTATAATTAAAATATTTTGTGCTTCTTTTCTTTTTTTTTTTTCCTTTATCGCTCCCTCCTTCCCTTATTATAATTTTTTAAACTTTAAGAGCTTTTCTTTTCTTTCTTAATTTCCCTGCTGAGCCTCTTCAAACATATTGCTCGACCCATAGTTATTATGTATTCGTCTTAATCTTGAAATACTTCTTGCAAACGCCCCAAGGTTGCTCATCAGTGATGAATTGATTTCACTGCAAGTTTCAGGTTTTAAATCACTAGACCCACTCCACCAGTGACCTATATATGTGCCATGGATACTCAGCATCAGCCAATGAAAATCGTTCTTTTATAACATCGTTTAAATGCGAATTAAAATTCACAGTAAAATGTATTTAAGCAAATAATCTTCTTATGAATTTGAAAAATAATAAGGGCGTTCCAAAAGTAATGCCTCCTATTTTTTAATTCCACTCAAATGGATCAGAGTGGATTGTAAATTGCATTGTTATGACGATCGAACTTATGCATTCATTACTTGAAAGTTTCATTTCTCTATTGCAAATATTGACGGTGTGAGACTCTAAGAAAGCAACCCGTGTCATGGACCTGCCTCAGAAGCAGTGGTGTATCATTGAATTCCTGAGAAATGCATTGAGAATAGTGATGACTATGCAGAAAAATAAATTCTGGAGCACAAAATCATTATTTTTAATCATACCACTTCCATCTTCATAGCTCTTCAACTTTTTTAGTTAAAAGAAAAATAGGAGGTGTTACTTTTGGAGCAACCTTAGTATAAACAAAGCATGCTCCAGACGTCCATGCACAGGTATCATTCGTTGCTGACAAAATTGCATTGACTATGTTGAAAACTAAAATTGCATTCACTATGTTGAAAACTAAATTCTGGAGCACAAAAACTCGCTCATTCTCATGGTACCACTCCCGATTTCGTAGCTTTTCAGCTTTTTGAAATGGGAGGCTTTACTTTTGGAACGACCCTTGTAATTACATTCTTTGAAAAAAAAAAACTTAACTAAAACTTTTTGAGACTGTTAAGACTATGTAACAAGAGTTCATCTCAGGAATGGGGAAGCAAGGAGTAGAAAGATTAAACTGAACGGAATTTTTGGTTAAGTTGTGAATTTAGTTAACAATGTGATGGTTGAGGTTAAACGATCAGGTGTACTTCGAATGTGTGTGTGTGTGTGTGTGTGTGTGTGTGTGTGTGTGTGTGTGTGTGTGTGTGTGTGCGTACATATGTGTGTGTGAAACGGCACTAACCCTATTTGGGTTTAACCGGCTTTCTCCAAAGGAAGAAGTTCCATGGGTGTATGAAATTTACAAGCGGTCTCCGGTCACATGTATATCCCCGTTATGGGAGATGATGACTTTAGGTTTTTGCAACTCTTGCAGGGAGGTGTCGAAATCCTCCTACATACAGTGCTTTGAATTCCCAAATTGGTCACCCATTTTAGTTATGACCAGGCTCAACGTTGCTAAACTTTGATAATCTGGCGGAAATTGGTGTGTCAACGTGATTATGCCATATTTACTTTGAATATGTAACAATATTGTGATTTGTTAGTTGTTAGTTGTTTTAACGAGTAAACAATTGTCATTTCTGTTTTCGTTATGGAATTCATGAAACACAAGCAATTTGGATAGCTGATAACATCTAATGCTACTAAGACTAAGCTCCTTTCCTTTAACGATTACAAGAATCCTTCTTAACCACAGATTGCTACGCCTTAGAACACTACCTTACAGCTCATGCTTCAAAATTATCGGCTTAACATTCACAGGCAAAATGAATTGGAAAAAAAATACATTGAAGACATTGTCAAGGCTGCTGCAAAGAAAGTAAGCTCCCTTTACTGTGCTAGAAAAATACTCACACCTAATAATATGCTATATTTCTACAAAGCATTCATTCGCCCATGCACAGAATATTCTTGCCACATCTGAGCAAGTGCAACAACGACTAGTCTCTCACTATTGGGGAGAGTCCAAAAAAAAAAGTCTCCAATCTTATAGGTCCCACACTGTCAACAAAGCTTCAACCCCTGTCCCATCACCACAATGTCACATCCCTGCGCTTGTTTTACAAGTACTTTAATGGAATGTGCTCCAATAAATTCGTAGCACCAGTGCCTCTTTAACATAAATACCCTCAACTGACCCAACAAGCCACAAAATCACATCCCTTCTCTGTAGAATTCCCCTGATGCGAGTGAGTCTTCTACTGTGAAAGTTTTTTTTCCCTTGAACTGTTAGACTTTGGAAAGTTCTCCATATATCCTGCTTCCCCGACTGTACTAACATGCAGAAATTTAAGTGTAATGTGAACAGACATCTGACTGATAAGCTCCCTGTTAGAGTGCCACTGTAGACATGGTCCCTAGTCCACAGTAGTTCCATACGTCTCGGTGGTAATTTAAATTGTTTGAAGTGAATATGACTAAAAAAATAAAAGAAAAAAATAAAAGAAACGAATGTGAGAAACAGATGGTGCCGAGATTTGTAAAATAAAATAAAGTAAGCAAATGAAAATTCCACGTATTTTGGGGGGTTTTAATCTGTAAACAATCCTGTGAGGTCAAAGATGCTCAAAAAAAAAAGATTTCCTAACACAAAAACAAGTAGGTATTTCTTTTTAGTCATATGTACTGTGAACTACTTACAGAAACTCACAGACTTTCTCGTATGTTGCCTACCACAAAAAAAAATTGTGGGGCCAACACGTTATTGCTATCCACAATGGAAATCTGCTAACAAATTACATTATGAGAAAATCTAATATATGCTACCTCCAGTTGAATACGTTTTTTTTTATTTTTATTTTTGTTTTTTGATAAACTTCAGTTTACTTTTGAATTAAATCGAGCTAAACTGAATCAAGAATAAGAGAGTATAAAATTGATCTTGAGTGAACTTTCGGCAGCCTTATAACTCTCGCTTCCCTTATCCTCCTTTAGTCCTTACATTGCATGAACGATGTTTCTGACAAAGGGGGAAGAATTAGTTTTCTGTGTCAGAATCTATCTCCTTACATCTAGTGGCTTCATGCCTTGTCTGCAGCAAATTCCATTTTTCTTTTAATTTACATCATCATCATCATCATGATATTTGGTTAAAAGTCTATGTGCAACTACACTATAATAGCGAAATTCAAATTTTTAAATATTGAATTTCAAGGCAAACCAATGGTTTCTACTTAATTATCATATTACATTAATGAATATATCCAAAAATTACGAAAGACAATAAAGTAGAAAAAAATTATTAAAGAAAACATTTATATAATAAAATAATAAAATGTGTGCCTAACAAAACATCGGAGATTTCCAAGGGGAGGTAAATAGCATGTAACTATTGTGAATTTTTTAATAAATTGTGCATTAACAATCATAAATATGAGTTGCTTTGTTTTTAGCATAACTGGGTTACTTCCCTTGCTATTATGTCACGTGCTCCTAAAGAAATATGGCAATGGTTTTTTTACGATAACAATCGAAAATGGGCGGACCTGAACTAGAATCACCACCCGTATAATTTTTATAGTATGTTTTAATATATAGTATAGTTTCCGAGGTTGTTGATGTTTATTCCGAAAGCCATTCTTAACATGGGGAGGTTGGGTATGTTTATACTATACTGTGTTAGGTCGTAAAAAAATACCAACTGCAGAATACCGGTTATAATAATAGTGGGGGGGGGGTTGATTCTCGTCCAGGTCCGCCCGAAAATGTTTTTTTAAATGATGCATTATGACTTAAGTACTTCTGCCATGCCAATTAAGTAGATATCACTGCTTTTAGTTGAAATTGACATAAAAGTCAGTAGATGCCATTTTTTTTTAGGGGGGGGGGTCCTTTATCAAATTTTTTGTTTGCTAAATTCCCCTATGTTGCACGAAAGTCTATTTTATAGGTTAGAATGTGTTGGACGATTTGTAGAAATTAACTTCCAAACTAACCTATATCTGACCAAATCGTTATTTATCCCTTTCACTTTATCCTATGTTTCTCGTAACCCTCCTGCTAACTGACACTGCTAACTCCAACTATCTACATCTACGAACACAAGCACTCTCATCCCTTCTTTCAAATATGACCAAACCAATGAAGTCTTCTGCTCTGCACACTTCTACCTATACTGCTCAGAGTTAATCTTCTTCTGAGGTGATTAGATTTAAGACTCACATTAAACATCACTTGTATCATCCTCATATCATTCCTCTCCATGCAACGCATGTCCTTAACCCTTATTGGCCAGGTTTTACTTCCATACATCATCAAACTGCATACATATGCATGATCGACACGTCCTTCGATCGATAGTGACAATACACAGCTGGTCAGTAATAGCACAAGTTACATTCCTAAAAGTTTAAAATTAAATAAGTAATCTTAGTAATTATCGATATAAACTTTATAATCTATATCTAAATTTAAAACATGATTACGAGTTTAAATTATATCAACAAATGAATAAACAATTTAAACAATATAAGTAACGTTTTTAATGTTTGTTTTGTTTTTTACCCAAACAAGGCAAAATGTCACTTAGATGTAAGGGGCTACTATTTGGGACACAATTTACAGGGATATTATGAGGGGAGTTGAGCAGCAAGATGTCTGTTCACATTACTTAAACTTCTGTTAGTCGGTAGTCAGCGAAGCAGGAACTCAGGGGGGGATTTCAAAGTCTAGCAGTTCGAGGGAAGAAACTATTTGAGTAGAAGGCTTCCCGGTATCTAGGGATCTCTATAGTGTAGGGGCGAGATTTTGCTGCTTGTCACGTTAGTCGGAAGTAAGCAGTAAAAAACAAAATGGGAAAATGTAGAAAGAAAACTAATTTAATTTTAAATTTGAAAATTTATATAAAACCAAGTATAGCTGATACCGTCGAAAGACTTAGCAAAAAAAAAAAAAAAAAAAAATTAAAGAAAATGATTTTTCATTTAATAAAAGAATAATAAAAAAGATTATACAGCATTATTCGGTTTTCTAAAATTTGCAGATTTAACCTTACAAAATACAGGGTGGAACGATAAAATTGTCGCCCTAGAAAAGATGACATGATTTCATTTCCGTTTGATGAAAACCAGTTTTCTTTTTTTTTTTGCAGACCATCTACTAGTTGGTCAGTTGTGTACAAATCCCAAGAGGGATAGGAGGCTTCTATCATGTTTGAAAGTGAAACAATGTTCAATGAGCGAGATTGGAGATGCACCACTGTACAACTCATGCTTGCTACCGATCCAAGTTATGACAAAAGGACCATTGCCAGCACCCTCAAAATGCATCGCTGGATTGCCATGAATAACAAGGACATGTCCAAGGTGATGAAAACAAAGTTTCCAGCCATGATTATAGTCTTTGGTGTGGTTTCAAGTGAGGGCCACATCATGCCACCTCACATCTATGAAGACGGCTTAAAAGTAAACACTAAAGTGTACCTGGATGTGCTGAAGAGTGTGGTGATCCCCTGGTGCAATCAGGTGGCCGCTGGCAGACCCTGGGTGTGGCAGCAGGACTTGGCGCTGGCCCACAATTCCAAAGAAACCTAGGTTTGGCTTCAGAAGGAGTGCTACAATTTTATACCCTTCTCTTATTGGCCCCCTCCCCCTTCCCCAACCTGAACCCGCTGGACTACTTCATTTGGTTATACATTGAGAAAATCACCAACATGACTTCCCACAACACCAAAGCTAGCCTAATCACTGCCATCCGCTGAGTATTCACCGAGCTCCCACCAGTGCTTGTGGAAAAGACATGTTCCCAGTTTCGAACCTATATCGAGATGGTGATTAAGGCTGAAGGTGGCTACATTGAATAGATGTCAGCTCTACTACATAATCAAGTTACCTGAATTAATTTTTTCAATAAAAGTTTTAAAATAAAGCTGTAGTGTTGTTTTCTTTAGGGCGACAACTTTATTATTCAACTCTGTAGAATGATGATTTCAATAGACACTTTTATTAACTTTGTCTTTCAAGATAGTCCCAGCAAAATTAGCTGCCCATAGCAAAAATGGCTTCTGTTTATAATTTACATTTGCTGCTGAAAAGAAATATGGGTTTCCTGCCAAAAATATATTCTGAGCAGGATAAATTACATTTTCGTAGAATTAAACTGGATTTAAAAAAAAAAATTCTTAACAACATTCATGGACATAAAACAAGAGAAAAATACTCATCAAAATCAAATATCGTTTTGCCATGTTCTAAGTTTTAGAATACAATGGACTTAATTTTATATCTGAGTAGCAGATTACCCAGCATTACCTGGAGTAAAAGTGTAGCATATTTCTATTAAAACTTCTATCTTCCCCTCTTTCTCCTTCCCCATTTTCATTCTCTCTTTCCTCTTTCTTCTGTGTCCAGTCCATTCCTCTCTCTGGACATAAATACATATATACATATATACATACATACAGACAACTAATTTTTATAGATCCCTCAAAGAATGAGTTAGCATAAGAGAATTAACTCCATGATAAAAATTTACAATTGCTTCTCTTTTGTTTGTACATCAAATGGCTGGAAAACTGACCCTACCAAAATCTGCGTCAGTTTAGGGTTAAAGAATAAATATTTTTTTCTAAATTTTACATATAATTCAACTGGAGTAATGTAGATCAAGAAAATACAAACTTTGTGAGAATTTGTTCTGTATTTTTTAGTTTTAGCTAGACATGCAAACATTCAGACAACAGCCCTTTAATTATCGGGCCATTAATTCATTCAACTTGATGATTGGGCCTTTATAAACCTAACCACTCATCGACACACACACACACACACACACACACACATATATATATATATATATATATATATATATAAAGGTAACCCCAAAAAACAAAAGCTAAATGGAGGCCATCTAGAACATATGCTGTAGAACGGAGAAAAAAAGTCCAAAGACCCTAGTGTTTTGATGTGATGTTTTGAATATAATAAACTAGTTATGACCAAAGTTTCATTTCATTCGGACAAAACACTAAGAAACGAGACCTAATTATAGTGTGGGCCCGTTTCTTTTGGGTCAACCTATATATACAGTGATGATCATATTTATTGGCACGGTAAAATAAAAGTTAAATTTTGTCTAATAAATTCTAAAAAAGGGATTAAATTAAAGAAAATAACAAAGTATATTATGTATTTTTAACTGGCCTTTCCGATGCAGTAATCGGATTTTAGAAAAAATAAATAACAAAGGAACAACAAACATAATTGCAAAAACCCCTTGTTCAAAATTATTGGCACGATTTATTTAATAATCAATTGTATAGCCTTTGGCCTTGATTACCTTCCTCAGTCGCTTTTCATAGTTTACAACCAAGTTGTTGCACTCTTCAGTAGTAATTTTAGCCCACTCTTCCTGACAATAATCCTCCAATTGAATAAGATTCTTAGGCTTCCTTTGCATTACCCTCAATTTTAATGTTCTCCATAAATTTTCAATTGGATTAAGGTCTGGGCTTTGTGATGGCCACTCCAAAACATTAATATGATTGTCCTCAAGCCATTTCTTAGTCAGTTTAGCCGAATGCTTTGGGTCATTATCTTGCATGAACCACCAACGACGACCAAGTGAGAGCTCTTTAGCAGAGTCTTTCAGGTTTTCATCCAATATTTTAACATAATCTTCCTTTTTTATGCTACCTGTGACCTTAACAAGTCGCCCTGGTCCAGAGGCAGCAAAGGATCCCCAAAACATCAAACTGCCTCCACCGTGCTTCACTGTGGGTATGGTGTTCTTAGGCAGGAAAGCTTCGCCAGATTTTCTGTAAATATAAGACACTTTATTATGGCCAAATAACTCTATTTTCGTTTCGTCAGTCCATAGAACACGTTTCCAGAATGCAACATCTTTATCAATATGACGTTTTGCAAAGGCTAGCCTTGCTTTCAGGTGCATAGGCTTCAATAAGGGAGTCTTTCTCGGACGACATGCTTTTAAACCAGCTCTCTTCAAAACTCTACCAACTGTATGTCGAGATACATTCACTCCAGAGGTGCTCTGTTCATCAACAATCTCCCCAACAGAGATCCTTGGGTTTTGTTTTACTTGTCGAACAATTTTCCGTTCATCTCTTGGGGAAAGAATCCTTTTTCTCCCTCTACCCTCTAAACTCATAACGTGGCCTTGCGATTTGAACTTGTTTATTATGGCTCTAACAGTGGATTTGGGAAGGTTTAGCTTCTTTGAAATCTTATCATAGCCCTCCCCATTGGTATGGCATGCTACAACAAGCTTCCTGACGTCTTCGCTGTGTTCCTTAGTTTTAACCATGGCGATTGAAAATTATAATTTAGTCACTTATAATAGTTTAAATAAATCGCTATCTAAAAATTATCTGAAAAAAATTATTCACTGAATTAGCGTTAAACAAGCATAATATGGCTATAAAAAGGTTCAGAAAGCACGTAAACCGGAAATTGATTGATATTATACTGATACTAAAAGAAAAACAAAGCCGTGCCAATAATTTTGAACAAGGGTTTTTTGCAATTATGTCTGTTGTTCCTTTGTTATTTATTTTTTCTAAAATCCGATTGCTGCATCGGAAAGGCCAGTTAAAAATACTTGTTATTTTCTTTAATTTCATCCCTTTTTTAGAATTTATTAGACAAAATTTAACTTTTATTTTACCGTGCCAATAAATATGATCATTACTGTATATATAATATATAAATATATATATTGTATATATATATTATATATATATATATTATATATATTACATATATATATTATATTATATATATATATTATACATATATATATTATACATATATTATATTATACATATATTATATTATATATATATATATATATATATATATATATATATATATATATATATATATATATTAGCCATCGTATGAACGGCTAATCAGTACATAAATATATAAATATATAAATATATTATGTTCTTAGCAACATAGTTGAGCACTCGTTAATTATTTCTTCATATAAAGTATAATATAACATTCATAGATTAGATTGTGTATCAAAGACTAAAAACGTATTATCAGAGATTTATTCCTATAGTTTAAAAATGATTCCACTTTTATTATCTCTGTGGTGAAATTGGTTCAGTTTGAAATGTAAGTTTCAATGTTAAGTATACATGAACGGACACACACACACACACACACACACACTTTAGCTCCATTATATTATGGATATTAATACGAATTTCCGTGAGCAGAGTTGGGCTTTCAAATTTCGGTGAGACTTGAAAAGAAACAGAAGGCTAGAGTGTTTGTGTGTGAGTTTTGCGGTCATGTCAGGGTTGGATAAGTAGACATATTAAAACTTTTGATTGGTGACGGCGGCGTGAGGAGGTGCGTGTATTATATGTGCTGGGTGTATCAAAGCACATAAGAAAACTTTTGAATGAGACATCTTCATATTTCGGTATGAGAAATATGAATTATTTATTACATAGTATATACTATTTAAGTATAAATATTTGAAATCACGTTGTTGTTTCTGTTTGTTTGTTGTTTTTTCTTGATAAAAAATACTTGATAATTAGGTGCAGTTCGAGTAGCCTGGCCACAGGAGTCGCCACTGATATTTATCTTCAAAGAAATTACAGAAACATATACATAGCATGAAAACTACCTTTTCAAAACCAGAACCTAGTCGAATCAAGACAGCAGAACATGCATAGAAAGGCTTGATAAGCTATCAATGTATTAATATATTTATAACAATAATACATGTGGCTTATCTATCTATATATCTATAAAGTGAAAATGTCTGTCTGTCTGTGTACACTTCTCTACCAAATAACTTTGTCAATTTTCAGTCTACAGACTCGAGATTTGACATAATGGGTATTGAGATTTGGTAAAATCTTTTTAATTGGTTTTCGGCCAGAAATTTTGCTGTTAAGGCGTCAAAGTTCAACGATTTGACCTTTAAAAACTCTACCAAATTTATCCGCCAATTTGGAGTCTAAACACTTGAAATTTTAGATGTAGGTTACATGGACATGGGTCAAACATTTTAATCTGATTTGAGCCAAAAACAATAAATGTTAATGGGTTATAATTGGGGTCACAGTTAAAAAACATTTTGACGTCTCTACCAACTTTTCTCAATAGTAGTTAAGGAAGCCTATGATATAGAAAGGCATTACCGTACATATTCACACTTTTTAACACATACATATGCACATAAAGTTATGAACAGTACATAGAGCCCGAGTGAAGCCGGGTAGAACTGCTAGTATATCTATAAAAGTGAAAATGTGTGTGTGTGTGTGTGCGTGTGTGTGTGTGTGTGTGTCTGCATGTGTATATTTCCCTACCAAACTACTCTGTCAATTTTCAGTCTACAGACTCGAGATTTAACATAAGGGGTATTGAGATTTGGTAAAATCTTTTTAATTCGTTTTCGGCTAGAAATTTGGCTGTCAAGGGGTCAAAGTTCAACGATTTCACCTTTGAAAACTCTACCAAACTCCTTCACCAATTTGGGGTCTAAAAACTTGAAATTTTAGATGTAGGTTACTTGGACATGGATCAAACTTGATTTGAGCCCAAAATAATAAATGTTAAGGGGTCAAAATTGGGGTCACACTTTTAAAAAATTGACCTCTGCAGTCTCTACCAAATTACTGTCAATTTTTGGTCTAAACATTTGAAATTTTACATAGTGTATTCAAACATAGGGTAAGCTTTTTAATCGTTTTTTTTGGCCGAAAGTTCAAAAGATTTGAACTATTCAGCTAATTTTAGGTTTAAACATTTGAAATTTTACATAGAGTATTCAGACATGCGGCAAGCTTTTTAATTAGTTTTTAGTCGAAAATTTGGCTGTCAAGAGGTCAAAGTTGAAAAAGTTGACCATTGCAGACTCTACCAAACACCTCTGCCAATTTTGGGTCTAAACACTTGAAATTTTAGATGTGGGTTATCTGGACATGAGTCAAACTTTTTAATATATACATATGCACATAAAGTTATGAACAGTACATAGGGTCCAAACAAAGCCGGGCTGAACTGCTAGTCTTTAAAACAGTTATTATTATTATATATATATATATATGATTATTATAAATACTAAACTTTTTAATCCTTTAAAGCGGGCAAGAGTTATTGCCGTTGACTTAGAATGGATGCGAAATTGATGGTTGACTATGGTTAAATTTGTGTTCAATTTTGCATTAAATACTAATCCTTCAGTCTAAATCGAACTGATACCATAATACTTAGTTCACTGCACCTTATCATAACAAAGGTCCATGCAAAATTTCAGCCAGATCGACCCAATAGTTTCTAAGGAAACTCTCAGAATTAATGAGGTATTGTGGCGACTAATCCCTATTAACAGTCTAACATCGTAAGTGTATTCGAGAAGTTTTATTACCACACAAGCAGAAAGGTCCAACATATAAAATCAACAGTAGGCTCTTTCATATGATAGGAGCCTCACCCAAAATGAATGCTTCTGTTTGAAGCACAATTGCACCAAGATATTTTACTTTTTCTTATTTCAAACTTAAATTCAAGCTATTATCACCACACAAGTAGAAAGACCAGGCATATATAATCAATGGTAAGTTTGTTTTATATTTTTCATTTTCTGTTTAGAGCACAATTGAAGCATGATACTTGACTTTTGCATTTTAATCTTTAATTCAAGCCATTATATAAAAATAATTTTATAAAATCAACAGTAAGTTCTCTACAGTGCAATGTAGACTACATTATATTGTAGACTAAGTCACTGTGAGGAGGCATGTGAAGCTTCCTCTTGCACTGTGAGCAGGTAATCAATTGATTTGATTGAGAAAAGATCGATTTCACTGATTTCAATAACAATAAAAATATGGGAGTGTGAAACATTCGTTGATCATAATTTAATCCCAGGCAACATGGGGGTCACTCTGCGAATATATATATATATATATATATATATATATATATATAACTACTTAGTTTACTCACATAAAATTAATATACGAAAGTATAGATTTATGCGTAAACTTTAAGTATTTACTTCAAAAGTGCTCAATACGTAGGTAGAGCTAGTTAGTAATTTATAAAATATATATGGCGATTAATCTACACTGAATATTCCGCGTTTCATCCACTCTAGGACTCTTCAGGCTGAAGAGTCCTAGAGTGGATGAAACGCGGAATATTCAGTGTAGATTAATCGCCATATATATTTTATAAATTACTATATATATATATATATATATATATATATATTATATTTTATTTGTTTTACATAAGTATAAATATATCGCTAAATACTCATGAGCATATTTAGGTCAGCCAGTTACTAGTAAGGTCTCTAGTTACTAGTAACTGGCTGACCGAAACATGCTCATGAATGTGTAGCAACATATTAATGTTTATGCAAAACAAATAAAAAGTATATCTTACTCTACTTCAGTATTGAACACTCTTTTATTAACCGCATTAAAACTTCATTGGTTATTTTACCTCTGGAAAATATTAACCGGGAATTATATATATATATATATATATATATATATATATATATATATATATATATATATATATACTAGCTTGGGTGCCCGGCGTTGCCCGGGTGTTTGGAGGTGTGTGTTGAGCAAAAATAAAAAGTGGTAGTATGCAGGCAGGCTTGAACCCATACTGCTAAGGAGGAAAAGAATGTGGGAAAAAAAAAAAAGCGTGACGTCTTTACCATTGTGTCCATCGCCAAACCCGATATGGCGAAGATTTAAATTAGAGCTAGTCAATCAAAAAGAGGGTATGACTTTCGAAAATATCAGTGAAAAAAGAGACCTCTCCTTGTAGAAAAAGTTCCTAGTTGAGGGTGAATTGAATTACTGTTTTTAGGCAATTTTTCAATATTTGTCGTCTGAAGGGTCGAGCTTCAAAACGATACTGATCTCATCTTGTGAAAATCCGTTGCCTCTGTCGAAAGTTTTAAACAGACATACAAACATTTAAACAGACAGGTGAGATTTATATTATAGACTATATATAAATATATTATGTTCTTAGCAACATAGTTAAGTACTAATTATTTCTTCATATAAATATTATCTACTGATTTACTATACGCCTTTATATATATAAGCATTTTGGTTATACATTTGCAAACATGTTTCAGGTCAAGCTGGAAATCAGTTGAACTTCCTCAGATTAAATTCTTCATATGAAGGTGGGATGAAAGTCCAACACATTATTTATGCATATATATATATATATAT
>NC_136487.1:75858906-75933906 GCF_053919585.1 Euprymna scolopes | reverse complement strand
TAAAATGAACCTCCTTTCAAAATTCTAAAATATTTTTCTTTTTTCCAGGTATTTTGAGGGTGTTGAAAAAAATATAGAATCTCATTTTTATTTTTCCGCTGACTGTGTGAGAGAGGGGGGGGAGAGGCATAGGTACAATTTAATCCATTTTTTTAACCTATTAAGAATAGATTAAAATGGATAACTTGTGTTCTACTCTCGTGAAACTTCGAAATTCGAAAATAGTTTTGAGGCCTTTAAGCAGCCGAATTTAAAGCAGTTTCAAGCTTGAATCAAAGTTAAAAGGCAAAAAAAAAGAGAATCCAAGTATTTTCGGTTCATTTTTGGTCTTCAAACGTAATGATAAAACCGTTTTTGTTTTTTTTTTTCATGCGCCCTTGTCGTATAAAAGACCCATAATTTAAGAATTGTCATAGACAAGACTAGAAATAGAGTGGGTTCTTTTTATCTAAAAGACAAATAAAATTGCCTGAGAGGAGATGGGTGCTGCTAAAATACTTAAAACGCACCAGTTAACGGTTTGAGAAAGAAAGAAAAACTACTTTAATTAGAATAGGTGCCGTATAAACAAGCTACAACTAAATTATGAAGATTATATCAAAAACGTAGAGAAATAATAGAAATACATGAAAATCCTGAGATTAAAGCTATATCACGAGACAAATACATCTGAAGTGTTTGAATAATATGAACATAAATTAACTCTACTTTCATATATATATATATATATATATATATATATATATATATATATATGAGATTTTGAAATACATATGGATATAAATATATATATAATTTGGAAATGCATATGGATATAAATATATATACATATTTATATATATAATTTTGAAATATATATGGAAATTAAGCTACACAGATATTGCCTGACGAATCCTTACAAGGATGAAACACAGAAAATTCAGTGTAGCTTAATTGCCATATATATTTTCAAAACTTACTACTTAGCTCAACTGACATATTGAGCACTGTTGAAGAAAATAAATAGAAAATAGGTATATAAAATCTTATATATAATTATATATACTTCTGAGTTTCATTTGGTAAAAGAAAATCCAACAAAGTGGTCCATTATTTAATAATAAGAATGCAATATTTATTACAGAAATTTAGGCCAACGTGATACCTTAGGTTTCAAGCTGAGAGACGGACTCAGTCATAAATCTCATACTGGCATTCTTTGGCCATATCTAAAGAGCAAGCAGTGAGTGATTTAGATTAAATATGGCTGAAGAAAGTCAGTGAACAATTTATAATTAAAACTAAAGTTCTTCCAGCTTGAAACCTAAGATACTATGCTGATCTGGACGTTTGTAATATATATATATATATATATATATATATATATATATATATATATATATATATAAGTGCACACAGCTATATATTTATATAATTAGAAATTCATATCTGAAATAGACCTTTTTCAATTTATGGGATGTTTCGTTAAAATGTATACCTTCTTTCGATATGTAAAAAGCCCAGGAATTGATAGTGTTGATTCCGAAAAGAACACATCACAATATAAATAAATCTCAGAGTAGAAAGTGAATCTTGAGTTTACTTTCAACAATCTCGTTAACTCTCACTTCTTCCCTATGCTGTCTTTTAGTCCTCACGTTCCATGAACGATGTTCCTGACAAAGGGGAAATAATTGCTGTTTTCTCAGTCGACTGTTGCTTGTAGAGGGTGGTAAGTGTAGAGTCCAATCATCTTTATACCATTAATTATCATTCAACTGACCCCTTGTTTTTGAGTGATTTTTTCAGTCTTGATAATTGACGATTCATTAGTAATATTTATATATATATTAGAGAGAGAGGGGGGGGGCTGTTAGTGGAAACTTACAATATGAACAATAATAATAATAATAATAATAATATGAACAAAAGAGTAAAAGAGAAAGAGATTGAGAGAGAGTGTGTAGGAGGGCGGCATAACGATAGCTGTGGTTAATGAAACTGACTGAGTGTGCCAGGTTCGAATCCAGTTCGTTCTACAGAAACTCTTTCACCAAAACCCACATTATTACCTTGTGTCTAATCTCCTGGAGTGGAGATAGATAAAATAAATGACATGCTACGGGGGAGGGGAAATAAAACATCATGCTGACTACTTATTCTTACTATTTTTATGTTTGCAGAAATAAAATCAAAAGTGTCTCGTTTTTCTATCTCATGTTATTCTGCGTACCGTTTTCTACCCCACCTCTCTTTCCCTCTTACTACTACATGTATTTCCTATTAGGGGATGGGGGTCCCCAGATTTATCGAAGAGGGACCTATGTTTTCAGTGGCGTCCGTGTGTCTGTCCGTTAGTCCGGACGATTGCCAGATATCTGTCCTTTAGTTTTTCCTGAAAGTTTGCCACAAATTGTATTTCATTAAATAGATGTACACAGTAAAAAAATATTCCTGTTGCATCCCCAGAGGCTCAAAAGAGGTCAGAAATGGCAAAAAATGACACGTTTTGCCCCATAATTTTTAATCGATTTATTAGATTTTTTTTTTAAACTTGGGGAAAATGTGGAGCCCATTGTTATTAATATAAATCCAGTATGGGTGACCCTGGCAAAATTCTGGTCCGCGTCCCCAAGGATATTTAGTGCTAACAATGCCCCTTTTTGTGGCTCTTTTTTCATATTTCTCAACAAAAACTTGATATGTCTAACTATATAGTGGTTTTTCATGGTGGTCAATTATAATATACATGTGTTAAGGCCTGAAACTGCACTGTTATTCATGTACTCTGGGATTCTGCGTACCCAGGGGCTCAAAAGAAGTCAAAAATATCCCAAAATGACACTTTTTGCCTCATAGCGTTTGATCCATCTATTAGATTTTCCTGAAACTTGACCAAAATGTGGAGGCCATTGTTCTTAATATAAATTCAGTATGGGTGACCCAGGCAAAATTCTGCTTCGCATCAGTCGGGAACATTTAAGGCTAAAAAAGACAACCCTTTTTGGGGCTCTTTTTTACATATTTCTCAAAAACATTTGAAAAAAAAAAAAAGAAAAAAAAAATTTGTATGTCTATATAGTGGTTTTCATACCAAGATATATGGAGAAAGTATGCAAATGTAATACAGGCATAATTGTGTTGGGTTAGACCTTCGCACTTCTCACATTCATCATTTCTCCACTATTTTTTGTGGCACCATCTCACATGCAGCACCAGAGGGGGACCATGCACGCACGGCTTGTTCTTTTGGCATAACCCTCTTTCTTTCCACCTTTTTTTATACTGTAACATGTTTTCTCCAATCCACGCCCACAAAATATTCTTTAGGCTTTTTACATATCTGACGAAGCTAGAGATGTGCACCAAAACGTCATGTGAGCTAAATACAGCCTTATATGAGTGTGTGTGTGTGTGTGTGATTGTATTTTTAGTTGTTTTTAAATGTTAATCCAATGAAACTCCAGTGTTTATAAAATAGTTCTCAATAACAGGTAGAGCTGTATATAGCATTAAATTTTTTTATGGATTTCAAATATTATTGGCTACATATGTGCACACATGTTTCAGTTGTGATCTTGTTCGAAATTCAACTTCCTCAGGCCTATTTATCAACTGAAACTAAGCTTAGGTATGAAGACTTCAGGAAACTAGATTTTGAATGAGATTGCAGCTGAAACATGTATGCACATATGTAGCCAATAATGTATTATATATATATATATATATGAAAGTAACTAAATAGTTGACTCGAAAAGAGAAAATACAATTATTCTATACATAATGCATACAAAAACTAAGTTTATAGCGAAACATGAAAATGAAGGTATGTAGATACTGTATGTATGTAGATATATATTACAATAGATGTTGTTAATGTTCTGTAGATAAAAAATAGAGCAACATAGCTATTCTATGTGTCTGCATATGCGAAAAACATCTTGTGATAGACAATGCATTAAAATTAAGATTGGATTGGATCCGACAAAAAAAAAAAAAGAAAAAAAAGATAAGAAAATATTTAAATTGTTAAAACTTTTTTTTCATTGGTTCATGTACTCGACGTTTCGTCCAATAAAATCATCTTCTGGGTATAGCATGATTGATGAGTGTTGTGAGCCAATATATGAAGTAAGAAGAAATATTTTGTCATACTTATTTATTGCCTCCCCACGAGAGCAAAGTTTAGATAAGAGGTAGGTTTTTTAATGAGGACAATCCAGCTTCCTAAAATGAGGCATTCTCGATTGAGGACAAAAAAAAAAAACTGCCTCAGTCTAGGAGGATTTCTTTGTCACTGATCAAAGAGAGAAAAGATGAAGTATAGTATCAAAACAGATACACTTTGCTTTTGGATGCAAGTGCAAGCTTTTATTTAAATCGTAAAATGATACAAAGAAATATGACGTCATAAAAACTGGCCTTAAAAATAGGAGTGCTTTGTGTTTTTAGTTTGTTATCTATTTATCTGCCTCCCACGAGGACTAGATGCGACACAAGGCCGGTTTTTATGTGGAGATGAGCCAGATATGGGTGCAATGTTTGATGTAATTGGCGGAGATATGGGCCTCAAACTTGGGGATATATCGTCTCTTGATGATCATAAAAAGGCTTATTTGTCTACTTTTAGAAAAAAAAAAAACATTTTTAATTATTGAAAAATTGATTCATACCATTTATCATAAGTAATGATTATCTCAAAAAGAAGGTGGAGGTAGTGAAATCGATGGTGATGCGAGTGACGTTCTGAGTGCCGGTTCCATAGCACTATTTTCACTTATGGATGTTGGCAACCTTCACCTGGTCTCTTCTGTAAGTACCTGATTCTGGGAAGAATCGAGAAAAACCAATGCCAACGACAGAATTTAGCCAGTTAAGAAGTCACGCCATGTTGATTTATACAAATCCATTTTACTAACTAATTCGTTCGTCTTCCTGAATTAACCACTGTTGAAGCATGGATGACTTAAATCGTACGAAGGTTGGCTGGAAGCAAGTGATTAGACAAGTGATTGTATAGAGCGGAATCTAGAGACACTTGACCCGCTGAACAGTGTAAACTGGAGATTTATCTTGTGACAATGCCGGACCCCTGAACAAGGGAAAAGTGACGTTAAATGAGATGAAGAAGAAGAAGAAGAAGAAGAAGAAGAAGAATGACAGATTTGTTTCACTTTTTTTTTTTTTTTTTTTTTTTCAAAATCAGACTATACCCTGAGAAAGGCCTCGTTGGTCGAAACGTCATTCAGATGAGGCAATTAAAGTTTTTAATTTGAGTATTCTGTTTTGTCTAATAATATATTATGTATACTGTCAACTCTGTGTGTGTGTGTGTGTGTGTGTGTGTGTGTGTGTGTACTACTACTACAACTATGAATACAATTCGGATTTAGCTACAAACTAAACAGAACCGTGTTCGAAGATAACAGTGAACATATTTGCATACACATCTATATTTATGTACATAAATACACGCTGGCACATTCTCTGTAAACTGCAATCATACATGTTCATATAAATGTACACGAATATATAAACAAAAAAGAAAATAGTAACGTCTGTCTGTATGCGTGCGTGCGTGTGTGTTTATCTATATATCAACTTGGTTATAGCAGCCAACCATGTTGACTCATAATATATTCTTAAAAGCGAAAGTACCATCCGCCAGTGATCTTCTCTCGGAAAACAATTAAAAACTAAAACATCTTAAGAATGTAAAAACTGGAAAATGGCTAATAGAAAAAAACAAAGTATTTTTTTTTTTTTTTTTTTTGCATCTCAAAGATTATTATCTCTCGAAATAGTGTCAGCATTCCATTGGGTATCATCTTGGCATGGGCACTGGAATGTAGTCCTGAACACACACACACACACACACACACACACAGTGTATAGAATGTCTGTTTAGACTAAAACAGCTTTTATTTTTTTGCTTTTAATAATAAGGATCTCTCTTTTCGGGTTGTTTTTCTTTTTTCTTTCTTTAAAAAAAAAAAAAAAAATCCATCAATCCAAATAGTTTTACTAACTTGCAAGCCTATGTTTATGTAAGTTAGAATTCGGATTTTAAAAAGAAAAAGAAAAAATTACTTTTTGTCTCCACCCTGTCAACAGAAAAATAAAAATGAGATTCTACTTTTTTTATATCTATACTATAATACGTCAACACTGAATGAGATTTTTTAAATTTTATTATATATATATATATATGCCCATGCGTGTGTGTGTGTGTCTAAATTATTGCAAACTTTAGAGTGGTGAGCGGGGGGTTACATTATTATATAATTATATAACGCAAAAACGATCACTAAATTTTTGACCACATAATGTTAGACAGAACGAATAACCATTTTTTGGCCGCCATTTTGGAAATGCAAAACAAAAATTGATTCCTCATTCTGTTCTTCGCTACGTGGCCAAGAACGGAGGATCAATAACGCTTTCTGGTCAGGAAGTGATTGTTTTACATTATATTAAATAAAATCTATAATATTTTATTAATAAATATTATATTTAAAATAACATTCCATATGTTTTCCAGAGTGCTGACGTGTAATAGCACGAAATTTAAAAAGAAAAAAAGCGAAATTTTTATTTTTCTTCTTCACATGGGTGGGGGGGGGCAAAGGGTAAAATTTTCCTGAAGAAAAACTCTTTCTTCTCGCTGAGCATCATACTGACACGCGCATGCGCACTTGTCTTGCTTATTATATAGAGGAGAAATAGATTGAATGAATCTGATTCTTTTCACAGTAGCAGTCGTAGTCGTCGTCTATCTTTCTGCGCACAAAGATTACGCTGATGCATTTTTGTGCAATGCTGTTTCAGATGCAACACCAGCCAGATAGGATAAATTGACAAGAAAAAAAAAGAAACAAGCACCATCCTTGTTTAATATTTTGATTATATCAAATAATAATAATAATAATAATGCAATCTATTAGAAAAAAAAAGAATTTCATTAAATCACAATATAAAAAAAGGCGAACGGTGGGAAGAAGCTCAGAAAATTAAAATAACGTTGAACTTGAAGCGCTCAAATCGAGTCTCTCTCTCTCTCTCTCTCTCTCTCTCTCTCTCTCTCTCTCTCTCTCTCTCATGAATAAATGCTGTATTTTTGAAGCCGTATATTAAATATTGTAACTCAACAGCCTTTTACGAACTTTGCAATAGACATTTCTTTTAAATCAATATAAAAATGAATGCATTATTCACTATAAAGGTTTTGATTCGAAGCTCTAACTTAAGCAATAAAATTCTTGATACCATTTTGCATTTCAGACAGACATTAAAAGGGGAAGCTTTTTTTGCGTAGTATGGGCTGCTTTTTCGTTTGTTTGCTTTGAGAATTGTTGCGTCTTCTTGGTGTTAAACTCATCATCAAAATGGTTGATGCATGGCAATACTTTTGTAGGAATCTGACTAGTCACTTAGTAGACTTGGTAATCATTACAATTAGCGACATAATTTTTTTTTTAAGGAAATACAATAGGAAAATTACTCAAAAACAATTTTTTTTAGTTTACCAACTAAAAAAAATAAAATAAAGCAAATTGATCTATTTGCGTTAAAACAAAAACAAAAAACTTTTTACTAAAAGTCATAAGCCTGTAAAGTTGATTATGAGCTGTTGCTTAACGTAAACAAGTGACTAAACAAAGATGGCTACTTTGCTCCAAATCGATATTTACGCGAACTTTAAAAGCTTATAGCTTTAAATATTATCTTCATTTTTTTTTTACGCAAATAGGTCACACATGAGTAGATAACTCCAAATAATTTTTTTTGGACTAATTTTACAAATGTACTTCCGCTACTAATGTATTAGAGCGCTACCAATTTTAAATATGAATTTGGGACGCTAAGATGGTCGTAAATCCAACGCCTGCCTTTATTCATGTACATTAGAGTTAATTTTAAGAACAAATTTTTCTTTTCTTTCCCACGCACGTTGAGTTTAAATAAGTGGAAATGAAACTGAAAATCTGTCTTTAAAAAAAATTATAATTATTAATTAATGTACACGAAGAAAACAAAAGCAGACGGTGGGTTTGAAAGCATTTTCTGATTGTGTATGTTTTAACGTCCTAAATACATCATTCAAATTGGTACCGCTTTAAGTCTTAAAAAATAAATAAATAAATGCGTAATAATAATTACCGTAGAGATGGGTAAACATTAATATATCACCAGACTTCGTGTTCCTTAACGTAACGAGACTCAATTTTTTGACTCAATTTAAAACAGAAGAGGTGTAAATAAAATATATGGTTAAACTGAACGTTCTACAACTATTTTTAATGACAGACAGTAACACCCATCTACCCCCAAAATAATAACTTGTTTTATTATGTGAAAATAATAATGATAACAGAAGATGTGTGTAGTAGCAAGCACTGATCCATTCAAACTATGATACTGATCGATCAATAACAAAAGAAATCATCATAAAACGAATAAGCAATCAAAAACAAAAATTAAAAAAAAACATTGATCACATATAATAAATACAAATTAGCAACAAAACAAAAACAATTAAAATATTTAAAAAAAAAAACAATGTTTTTAAATCAAATATATTTTGTCCAAAATTGCTGGTGTTTGTCGGTAATATCTTTTTGATTGAGTAATTTTTTCCATTTTTTTTTTCTTTATGTTCAGTGTAAAGCAGTTCAAAGTAGCCACACATATGAAGAAAGGAAAGAAAAACACAATTCTAAAATAAAAACACTGTTACCATGGTAATATTAAATCCGTCCACGAATCCTTGTCCCAAGGAAGGTAATTCCAATTTTGAAAATGAGGTAAAATCCACAAAAAAAAACTGAAGTAGACATGGATTATTATTAAAGATAGAAAAAAAAAATGAATGAATTAATGGCAAAGTGATTTTTTTTTATAGGAATGTCACATCAGTATATTTTTTTTATTTATTTATTTTTTTGTTTTATTTTTATTTTCACTTGGTGCTGGTGGACTGCTGGATTGTCTTGGAGTTATTAAAATTGTTACTGAATGTTGTTTGTGGTTTTAATTTTGTTTATTTTCATGCTGTGTGTGTGTGTGTGTAGGTGCATACATATATGTGAGTGAGTACAAGTGTGTATATATGCATGTGTGTGGATGTATGAATATATGTGAATGTAGGTGTATACATACATGTGGGTTAAAGTCCATGTATATATACGTGTGTGTGTATATGGATAGGTATAGGTGTGTACATATAGATGTGGGTGTAAGAGTGTGTGTATATATATATAGATAGATAGATAGATAGATAGATAGATATAGAGAGAGAGATATTAATTTACCATAACTATTCAAGGTAAAGCTTAACGAATGTTAACATTCAATCAAAGTAAACAATCACATGTTAAATTTCAGAGGCCAGTATTTTATTTTACCAAAATTCAAAACAATTCAGTGTAACTTAATGGCCGTCTTGTGCACAAACAACCAAGAATAAACATGTAATTGCCAGCGTCTTTCATCTTCTGATGAGCTGCATAAATGAAAGATACTAGTAATTACATATTCATTGCAGTTGCAGTTGTTTGTTTATGCATGAAACAGTGAAACACTGAAACAGTTATCAAATTACCGAAATTCAATACAATTCAGTGTAAGATAAAATGAATAAAGACTTTGTCAATGGAATTTAGCATACTATTGTTTACACACACACACACACATATATATGTGTGTAAGATGCCATAGTCAAAATAGTGTTTTTGTTTTTGCTGTTGTTTTTTTTTTTTTTTTTTTTTGTTTATTTTTCTTTTTCATTAGCGAAATCAGTAACCAAACAACATTAACCCAGGATTTGTTATCACTGACATTTGCCAGCGACTCTAGGAGCGTAAATCAAATTCAAAAATGCTTAAAGCAGGGGATCATTTTCCTTCTTGAATGCAAGATCATGTGAATATTCCTCCCAGCTTATGAACACAAAAACACAGATCAGCAGGCAAATGATTCCCAGGCTAAAAACAAAAAACGCAATTCTTTGAAAATTAAAAGAGAAATGTCAAATCCAAATATCTGCAAGAAGACAGACTGGATTTTTTTTGCATCATTTTTTTTTTTTTTTTTTTGCAAAAGCTTTCTTTGTTGGTAATTTTTTTTTTTTCTTTTTTTTTCATTCAATCTTAAGTACGAAATTTTTGACAAAATTTGCAAATTCATATTTGCACAAGCTAAATTTTATTCTTGATGTTGAATCAACATCACACAAACAAAAAATGATTTTATTAACAGGTAGGCGTTCAGGACATATCATGCCTGTCATTAAAAACAGGTCAAATTTTATTTTTTACAATAGGAAACCATCTTATTTCCTTTTTTTATTTTCCAAATTCGAGTCAAATTTCAAATCAAATTAATTGTTAGTCTTAAATTGTATTTTTAATCCGGAAATAAAATTATAATTGTCAGTTTCAAGTAAAAAAAAAAACAAAAAAAAACTGAACTTTCAATTGAATTGTTGGCCCCCATGTTTGAATCAATAAGTTCCATTATATTTAACTACCATTTTTCAACTTTGTATTATATTTGGTACATTTTAATTTCATTTTTTACACTTGCAAAGTTTTAGTGTTGCAGAAATTTGAATTAAAGAAGGGGCTCTTGCTTCAGAATCCTCTTGACTAAGTTCATAATCATGCAAACATGGCTGCCAGCCATTCAATATTTGAATTAAGGATCAATTTTAACCGACGATCAAAGTACCATTTAAGAGCAACAATCAATTTTATTTTTTAAAAAATGTTATTATATATAAAGAAAAACTGGTGGGATTCTTAGGGGGGAAAAATTGAACAAAAAAATATCTAAACTAAGATTTTTTTTTTTTTTTAGAAATTAACATTTTAGGAAATTCGAAATGTGATCAGCAAAATGGAATAAATTCTGTTTCATTTTCAGCTTGTCAGTCAGAAATGGACAGAATGTAAGCTTGGCTATTTTTTTTTGGGGGGGGGGTAAAATTATTAATGGATTTAAATGAATGAAGGCAAAGATATTTGAAAAAGGCATTATTCTCCTTAGTAGAAATTGGGATAGTGTGTTGTTGGTCAGTTTCAGCAAGAAGAAAGAAGAAAAAAATAACATGTGTTCTTTGATATGACAGAGACGCATGAGAAAATTAATGCTTTCATTTGACTTAGCACGAAATGAATCATAATAATTTACATTTGCTTTTAAACTTTAATCCAATTTATTTTCTATTCACTAAAAAACTTAAATTATTTTCTCGTTCTATGTCAGCTATTTTTTTAAATTTATAATTAATGACTGACTCACAAAATTCAAGTCATAAATAAAAAACTTTAAATTGGTGATCAGAAACTTCTGATTTGAATTAAAGTTAAATGACAAATGTCAAATATCGTGGCTCTTTTGTGTTCCTCAGCAAAACAATTTTTATGCGTTTCTATTATATATATATGAACATATTCTTTGTTTTTATTTCTATGGATTCAAAATGGTTATTCTGGATTTTTAAGACATTGATTGTATTTTTTGTTTGTGTTTTTTAGATGTTTGGTTTTGCCCTGTTTTTGTTTGTTTTTTGTTTTTTTGATTTGGTAAAGAAATCAAACTAAAATACAAAAATTAAAAAGAAAACAAAAAAAGAAAACATAAACCCAGAAAAATGATAGCAATTCTGCAAGCTAATAATAATAATAAATGCTGTCGTCTAGGTTTTATATATATATATATATATATATATATATATATATATATATATATATATATATATATATCAGTTGTATCAAGGTAAGCAGCAGAGCCCATTTTGAGTGACTGCAAGAAAAAAAAGAAGAAATATCAGCAATCATTCTGGCAATGTTCCCGGGCACCAATTTGGTCAAGTCGAAAAAAAAAAAAAAAAAAATAGAGTTCAATGGTCGAAGATAAACTGAAGGTATAATAAATCACAAACTCAATTAGTTGAAGATGGTGTTTCTGATCAAGTATGGGTTGTCATTGACAATATCCTTTTTGAGAGAGGTGTACACTGTCGTGTCATTTGCACATTGTTCGGTTCCAGCTGTAAGCCTTTGTTAGGAAAGATTTTGTGGAATAAAATTTAAATTAAAAAAAAATAAAAGATAAGATAGGAATAAATACATATGTTCATTTTTTTTTTTTTTTTTTTAGATGAGTCATATCTATTACCTCTCTTTTTTTTGTTTCCACCCCTAATGGTGTATTGGTTCCTTTCTTGGGATTTTTTAAAAATTAAATTGAATAAATAATTGCAACTCTTTTAGGGATGTATTGTTTTTTTTCTTCAAAATCCTATAAATACTAGTGCTTGTATAGACAACACAAGGAGATGTCCCCCCCCCCTTTTTTTTTTTAAGATAATACATTCTCTTAATTTTATTTTTTTACCGAGATTTTTTTTCTCCAAGATAGAAGTGAGTTTTGGAAGTTATAGTGTAAATTTTTTTACTAAATCCAAAATTTTTCTTCCATTCTTTTTTGTATCTAAAAAAAAAAAAAAGAGTGAAATAATTAAATAAATTAAAAAAAAAATAAATAAATAAAATAAAACATTGTCTACTGCAGGCTCTAAATCCAATTTTGTTGTTGTTGTAAAAATGACATTTTTTAAAAATTTTTTTTATATCCATATAAGTTTTTTTTTTAAATATTGTTCCAAAAGTCACAAAAGAAGGAAAAAAGAAAATCCTGTTTTCTTTCGGAATATCCAACAAGCTTCATTAAATGTCAAGTCAGAGAAATTACTGCGATGAGAGAGTCCACCTTTTTACTATGGCACCTGTCCATTCAAAGTGTGTGAGGGTGGCACAACAGGGAGCGTCACTTGGGAGGCCTGTACTTGTGGGAGATGGAACTGACAATAGATTTGACACCTTTTCGAATGCTGGCACCCAGACTCTTGTTCTGGGAGTTTTGTGACGTCAGAGTCTGGGGGTGAGCATCAAGGCATTTCTGATATCTCAGCTTGCAAGCCGCCTCTATTGTTTTACACAGGGGCCCCGCAGATGGTTCGCAGTGAAACACATGCGCAAAGTACTGGTCCTCGGCTGTGTGCATGATGAAAGCGCAAAGCTTAATGTTGCTCATGGCGATACCCATAAACGACAGGAATCGAACCCGGCACTCATCAATCTTCTTCTCAGGGTTGCTGTGCTCGGAGATAGTGATAGTTGAGGGAGCAATAGCAACATTGACAAACACCCACATCTCGGGTGGAACTTTTGTGTACAAGCTATCAATAGCATTGTTCAGCGTGTCCATGCCACTGGCTTTAAATACCTCCTTGAAGCCAAGGTAATGGCAGCGGATCACCTTCTTTGGTTCTTCCATCGGAGTCGGAAACGAGGCGTTGTTGTAGAGGTTCTGGAAAGTGAGCTTCTGGCCGTTTGGCTGCCCACCACCATTTCCACCGCCTTCCAGGTTCGGAAGATCTGTGGGTCGGTTGAGTCGATTCATGTTAGCGTTCTGCTGAAGGCCCTGTTCTAGCATGATCCGCTTGCAGATATCACGGAGCGTGTTAGCAATCTCTCGGGCCGGTGTGTCGCAGCGGAACACATGACACATGTGCTTTCTGGTAGTCT
This sequence comes from Euprymna scolopes, assembly GCF_053919585.1. NCBI lineage: Eukaryota > Metazoa > Mollusca > Cephalopoda > Sepiida > Sepiolidae > Euprymna > Euprymna scolopes. The sequence continues at coordinate 75,920,335 of NC_136487.1, read as the reverse complement.
TGTCTCGAGAGACGTAAGCAAAATCTCGCCCATTGTCGCGTCCAACGCCCCACACACGGATGGTATGGATGGGCTGAATATTTAAGATGGTCTCGTCAATCGGGCTCACTAAACGTAGGCTGTGGTCATCAAGATCCATGTATAGATCCTTCCCATCACCCCAGCGGCCGACGACGTCGTTGAGGTCATTACGTCCAAGTGAAAGGTCCAAGATACACTTATTTACAGCTTTACTGCTCTTAGCTGGACTCAGGTCATCATCGGCAATGCATACCCAGCCGAACGATCTGACTGCGAACCGCACAGGTTCATGCTTTGAGAACTTTCTGACAGGTATAGGGGATTTCTCGGTGCTGGAGCAAAGAGACTGCAGGGATTTTGCTGCATATTTTAGCACATGGCTTTCAAAGGCCTGCAGATGTTCCTCTGTATTTGAACTGGTGCTGTTAGGGCTGGATGGCACCGAGCTCGGTGCTGATGCCTGGCTACTGTCACTAGAATTAGATCTCTTGCTTTCTAGCTGACCAGGAGAAGGCGGAGGTGGAGGAGACCTCTGGATTGTCCCACTTTGGATATGCCAATAATATGGTCCATCTTCATCTTCGTGTCTCTCCCAGCCATGGGGTAGCTGTTCAATGGGGGTGTTCTCCTCAGAGTCCAGTTTATCATCGGTAAGGGTCTCGGAGTTATTTTCCTCCACAGAGTTCTGATCATCATCTTCATCATCAAGATCATCATCTTCTTCTTCCTCCTCATCTTCTTCCTCATCTTCAATATCTTTAACACTGTTGACCTCATCTACATCATCGTCCACTGCATGAACTCCATCATCCTCTTCGATGTCATTGCAGTCATCAAGGCCAAGTTTGTCGTCATTAAACTTCTCGTACCTGTCTCGTTCACCTGAAGGGATGCGGGTAATTTCTGATGGAATGTTCAAGATGTTCTCGTCCAAACGCGTGTCGGGCTGGATGCCGCTGTCGTGAGAATCCGGAGAGTTGATATACTGCTCATTTTTCAGATTGTTGGACTTTTCAAACGAGATCAACTTGGTATTCTCATATTCTTCATCCTCATCAACTTCATCCTCATCTTCCTCCTGACTATAACAAGGATCGCCTTTGTGGAGGATGTTTACATCTGTGTCGTCCAACAGATCGGCCTCGTTGATGTCATCCTGTTCCTGGCGTTCACGCGCCTTGGCCTCTAAGAGGGAGTAATATTCAAGAAAAGTGCGGGGCTTATCTTCTGAAAGGGTGTTCACGTCGCGATTGCACCCGATACCACCTGCTGTTGTCATGCCGACAATTGCCGCTTGCTGCATGCAAATACTAAGATTTTCTTTGATATTTTTCCGGCGCCTCTCATCTTCGTTCAATCTATTGTCCTCTTCTTCATCGTCTTCATCATCGTAATCATCCTGTTCCGGGAAGCCGATCTCCTCATCGTCTTCATCGTCTAATTCATACACACCCATGCCTTCTTCATCATCCTCATCATCATCGTCGTCGTCGTCATCATCGTCGTCGTCATCATCATCGTCGTCGTCGTCATCATCGTCGTCGTCGTCATCCTTATAAACTAGGAGCGGATCTTTCTCCAACTGCTCGTAGGTACCACTGGTGTCGTCATCATCGCTGACTGCATCCTCCGGCCCATCACAGGGGGACATCAGGAGACCGAGTTCGTGCCCAGCCGCCAGAGGGTTGTGGCCGTCAGACGGGCTCAAATCGATCCCCATTGAAGAAAGGTCAAGTTGGGCGTACCTCTTCCGTTGTTTGATCGCAAGCGGCAGCGTATTGTAATGTTGTTGCAAGGGATCCACACGGTCCAGGTGAATAGGCCTGTCGTAATTGCGTCTATCCTCAGCGCACAGGCCGATGTTTTCTTTTTCTTCGTCCAGGTTGAACTGTGCGGACGTTGAGAACGACAAATGGTGAATGTCCAGGTCGAGATCGTCGTTGATGAAAGACGAGGAAGAGATCCCTGTAGTGCCGTTAAGGGTCGTAGAGGTACCGTTCTGGTCGAGTATGTCCCCTTGGTGGTGACTTGAAATTAGTTGGTCCTTGAGGTTTCCGCTGTTGGTGTGTTCCAGGGAGCCGAGGTTGTTACCGGGCCCGCTGCTAGTCGTTGTGCTCGACAATAAATTGCCGATGTTACTGTTGAGGCGATCTTCGAACTGATAGTTCGGGTTCGAAAAACTTAGAAAGGGTTCCGTGTTGTCAACTGGTGACTCCGACATTGTCTGCTGAGACAGGCAAAGCAGGGGTTAAGGACAAGGGTTCGGAGGCGGGCGATACGTGAAAACAGACACGTGTAGATGTAAGAATCAAGGTTATTTCAAAGTGGAATAAAAGAAAACAGAGAAATAGAAAATGTATGTAGAAATATCCACAGAAACTGACAGATGAGCGTTATATTACGTTTTCCTTTTGGACATGGGTGTCGTTTTTTTTTTTTCTTCTTTTTTAGCTAATACCAGGTAAATCTTACCTCGGAAAGGGTCAGGTAAGTTCCCGCTTGGCTATCCTCGTGTCTGGTATGAGGTACGAGGGTAAATGTCCGAGTGGAAATGATATTTTGCCATAGGAAAAGCTCAGTCCGTGCTACCCTGATATAGCAGTCGCAAGCAAGCAGGTTGACTGCAACAAGACGACTAAGCTCACTACACGGCTGCTGTATTGCTTACATCTATGATCATGATGATTTTAATCTCGAACCAAACTGTGAGACAAACATCTAAGACAAAAACAGGGGACTAAAACTCTGTGACTAGTCTCCTTCTACTTGGAATCAAATAAACTAACGAAAATTAATGCTTTTCCTTTTTTTTCTGATATATTTCGATAAATTAATAAAATGTTCGTCTGCTTTCTGCAACCTTATTAATATTATTAATGTTGATACTCTCTAACCCTGACGTCACCGTTTGCACGGATTTTTTTTTTTTTTTTTTTTTTGCGTGTGTCGAGTTGTGGTGTTTACGGAAATGTACGAGAATTGGCGAACGTGCTGGTGGGTTTATAGGAATAGGAAAGAGAGAGGCAAAGTTTAAAGAGGGGGCGGGAAAGTTTGGAGGAGGAAAAAGCACCTGTTGATAGAGTAAATTATTATAGAGCGAAAGAATAGAGAAATAAGGAAAGAAAGAGTAAAAGTTAGAGAGCGAGAAGGAGGAAGGCGACGAAAAGGAAGCGGGAAGAACCGTGACTGAGAAAACAAAGGTTAAAGCGGTTTTTTAAAAGGTTTTTTTTTAGAAACTATTTAGCAATCAAAACCTACAGGTAAACAATAAACATAACATAATCCTTCTTGCCACCCGAGTGAATAAAAAAAATTGAGCAAGGTAAATTTGGACTCATTTATTTACAGAAAACATTTTAAAAAAATAACATTTTATAAAAATTCGAAATGACGACAGAAATTAAATCTTTCATTGTGCGACCACATTTTGTGTGTTTTCGCATCTGCGTAACATGCTGATTATTTTTAGTGCTTGTTAAGATAGAATCGACAGACCGATTTTTTAAATATGTTGTTTTAAGCAAAAACAATATTATATACTTAATTGTCAGGTCGAAAATAGTAATATATCCAAAAATTACGAAAATTCATAGAGTAGAACAAATGCTATTGTGTTTTTAGTTTTAAAAAAAAAGTCGGGTTTGTATTACTGTACACATAGATTCGAAAAAGTTGTCAAAAAAACAAATATATAACAAATAAATGTTATCAAAGGCAAGATAAATTATTTTTCTACCAAACTGGATATAATTTTCGTGTTTTTATTCAATTTAACATGTTTATTCAGCTCGAAAAGCATACAGTGTTTACCGATGTATGTATTGAAAAATTCAAAATGGCGGCCGACTCTCTCTTTAACACGGTAAGTTCGGAAAAAGGTATTATAAATAATAAACTAGACAAAATACTATTAAAAAACCACCGAATATATGTCAAGTTATGTCACGGTAACATATATTGAGCAAATTTCTAACAGTATTTTGTCTAGTTTATTATTTATTACACCTTTTTCCGAACTTACCGTGTTAAAGAGAGAGTCGGCCGCCATTTTAAATTTTCCAATACATCGGTAAACACTGTATGCTTTTCGAGCTGAATAAACATGTTAAATTGAATAAAAACACGAAAATTATATCCAGTTTGGTAGAAAAGTAATTTATCTTGCCTTTGATAACATTTATTTGTTATATATTTGTTTTTTGACAACTTTTTCGAATCTATGTGTACAGTAATACAAACCCAGAAAACTGCAATTTTACCCAATTTTCTGTAAAAATTACTTTTACCTACTTGAAATTTCGTAATTTTTTGATATGTTACTATTATTGGCGGACGTACACGAATGAGGACCTCATAGCGAGTCCCATTTGTACGCACGTTCTAGGGAGCGTTTATTAATCCGGAAAGGAAAGAATTTTGGCGTGTGTGGGCCTTGTTTTTGTTATTTGGGGGGGGGGGGCTTGAACTTTGTGCTTTTCGGATTATTTTGTTATCTTCTTGTGGGGAGCTGGATATTTGGGGAGGGGCGGAGATTATAGGAAATTATTAACAGGAAAATTGGCCGATATCTGTTTTTATAAAATTGTTAGGTGAAAGTAATGGGTACACAACACTCTCCCGTCCCATGTTAAGAATGGCTTTCTAAATAATAACGTTATTATTTCAGCACGGATCAATAAGTGCATATGAGTACATTTTATTTTCTTGAATAAAAAAAAAACTACTCGACGAGAACACGACTGTTTTTGTTTTAATTATTTTTATTCAAAAATAAAAATAACTATAATTTCCGGCAAAAAATAAAAATGAAGGCTCCTTCAAACGTGCTTGCCGCGTACGACATCGGGGCCGATGCGTATTTCGCTATGGGGGCCTCCAGGCCTCACTCGTGTTCGTCAGCCCTATTACTATTTTCGATATGACAATTAAGAACGTAATATAGTTTTTGCTTAAAGCAATATTAGAAAAAAAAAAAAAAAAAAAGCTCTATCTGTCGACTTTATCTTAAGTGCTAATCAATGCAATAATGTAAAGTAATTTTTAAAATTTATTTACAAAGTGTAATCTATTATGCATTTTTTTAAAAAGAGTCCGACATTTTAATCTTTTGTAAATATTGGGAAGGGTTCATTATTTCGTTACGCTTTGGAATTGGAAATAAATTTGGAAACATTTTTAAACTGATGGAAATGGTAAAACTTGCGGTTGTTTAAAAAATGAAACGGAAATGTAAATTTTATTCCGTTTTAAATTTTTTGTTTAAATTGTGTATGCGTCCCCGCCCCCCCCCCCAAAAAAAATCGAAAGTAATCCAAAGAATAACATTCAACACTCGGTATAATATATAATGGGTTTGCTGTACACATAGATTCGAAAAAGTTGTCACAAAACAAATATATAACAAATAAATGTTATCAAAGGCAAGATAAGTTACTTTTCTACCTAACTGGATATGTTTTTAGTGTTTTTATTTAATGTAACATGTTTATTCAGCTCGAAAAACATACAGTGTTTACCGATGTAATTGGAAAATTTTAAATGGCGCCCGAATCATTCTTTGACACGGTAAGTTTGGGAAAAGGAGTTTAAAATAAAAAATATGCTAAATACTGTTAAAACCCCATCGACTACTTGTCAGCCTATGTCACGGTAACATATATTGAGCTAGTTTTTAACCGTATTTTGTCTAGTTTTTTATTTATAACTCCTTTTTCCAAACTTACCGTGTTAAAGAGAGATTCGGGCGCCATTTTAAATTTTTCAATACATCGGTAAACATTGTATGTTTTTCGAGCTGAATAAACATGTTACAATCAATAAAAACACTAAAAACATATCCAGTTAGGCAGAAAAGTAATTTATCTTGCTTTTGATAACATTTATTTGTTATATATTTGTTTTTTGACAACTTTTTTCGAATCTATGTGTACAGTAATAAAAACCCTATTTCTTATACACATTATATTTATATTTGCACAGTGGTCACCTGGTCAGCACGTTTGAACCAAAGTCATATAAATATCTGACGAAGAGATCTTTCTCGAAATATTACATGATACGGATATACCACCAGACCGACTTTCCCAGGTGACCACTGTGCAAATATAAATATAATGTGTATAAGAAATATGCGAATATGTACACATGTATTTGTAAGTTGTATTAATAAAACTTTCTCACCTGCTTCAGCTTGTGTCTTTCTGTTACCTCTGCATTGTACCACCTTCTACACATTCTATTTAACTACATACTATACAATGCTTCAAGCAAACTACATCCACCTCTTATATATATATATATATATATATATATATATATATATATATATATATATATTGTAAGAAATTTCTTTCCTACCTGCTCAATTTTCCTCCCTACAGATAGCAAATGAATTCCACAAACAAAGCCATACCTTTAAACTCAAATTTTATTCACAATGTAACAGCAATGAAAGTTCTTTGGTTCTGGTAAGTCCTTTGCAAAAACGATGGTCGAATTTGCTTCCATACGCATGGAGCCTTTAGTTAGAATTCCTTTTGTTGGAATGTTAGTTCAGTGTTCATTTGGAAGGATCCAAGTAGAACACGGCGGGAATGATGGTGCCTATATTCAGGAATAAAGTGAGTCCCTTAGGACTCATGAAGAAATAAGATAAGTTTCAATAATCGGATAATAACATGCCGAATGGTAGTAGAATGTCCTTCTTGGTTTGAATAGGTTCAGCAAATAGGTTGTCTCTGTTTGTAGAGTTGAGTCCTTCGTTCACCGACTGTTTGGTGTCCATGAAAGAATTATCTTGGCTCCCTCGACAGAGGTGGCACTGGGTTGAGTCTATCCCGTTCCGTGTTTTTTCTTAGACTGAAAAATAAGCATGAATACAAAAAGGGCGCCAAGTCAAAATCACCTGACACATTCAAATTTAAACCAATCACAGACCGGCTAGCAAACCATGTAGGCGGCCTAAAAGAAACATGGCGGTTGAATATGGAATTTCTCATACACTGCCAAGGAGGAGAGGAAAAATTAATGGATAATCATTATTTTTTTCCTAATACAAGTTAATTAATAAAACGGTTGGATAAATGATGAATAGCAAATTAATCCAATAAACATAAGTCTTAACTTAGAAAATTTTATAATTTCAATATGTTTTAATTCAGTTAAATTTATTAACTTTAATATGGTTATTTGTTGACAATTCAAATTGAGATTCAATAATTATAATTTAATTCAGTTAACTTTCTTAATATTACACTGCCAAGGAGGAGAGGAAAAAGTAATGGGTAATCATTACTTTTTCCCAATACAATTTAATTACAACTGTAATCCAATTAAAAAAAATTTTCTTTTTTTTTTTTTAATATCAATATATGTGTGCCACTGTCTGTTGTCAGTTTTCAGCTTAAACTTCAAACTTCTCATGCATCCAGACATAAGCTAATTTCCACTATATGGACCGAGCTGAGGAGCTTCATCCTTACAATTAGAACAAAACCACTACCCTAAGGTATCTGGATGATTAACTCCCACGCAACTGTCACAGGAATTGCAGCAGACCATTGGCGATGTTCCATCATTAGGAACAAAACAGGTTGGACAGAAAAAGGGACCTGCTTCTTCTATAAACTCAGTTAATGCAATATCATCATTACCCTCAATTTCCAAGGGCACAAGGTTTTTTAAGGAATGGACCTGTTTTTACCTATTCCTTAAGAACAACCGCGGAACAAACATTATCGTTGCTTCCAGTAATTAATTTGATTATTTTACCAAGATTCCAAAATTGTCTGGTTTTGTTGGGAGTCTTAATAAGTACTATCTCTCCAACAGATAACTTGGGGGCACAATTGCTCCCGATTTTGGCATCGACTTCTCTTAATGACAAGAGGTAATCATAGATAGGCTCTGTCTATCGCCTGGCTTCCATACTCCTTCTTTGCCTATTAGTCAAGCGCAGAGACACTATCTCAGTGATTCGACAGAAACACCCAGTGGTAGATCTTGTTTCCTGGCTAGGGCAATGAACGCCGTTTTTCCCCATTCCCAGCACGCCCCACTCCTAAAACTGAACATTTGGGAGTGCTTGAGTATAAGATATGCCTGAGCAATTAGATTGGGTTGACCTTCTAATGGGTTGAGGGTACCGGATTGACAGTTCCTGGCTGCTGTTCCCGACTGGTAGTACAGGAGCCCTAACTCTTTGGTAGCGCTTAGAGCGGCTGCTCCATCAACAGTTGAATAATATCGGGTTGTTTGTAGTGCCATGACGCGCATGGAAAGGGACCCTGCACTCATCCCCGGTGGGCTTTCCTGAAGCCACAATCCTAATTGGAGAAAGGTCAACTGATGGTCTACTTGTGATGCATGTCTGAAGCTTTGCATAACCTTTTTTTAGCTCCCCCTTACCGAAACTCTTAAAAAAAAAATATGACGACAGTACAATCTAAAAATAAGCTTAAACCAGGATTAGGGACAAACAAATTCAACTTGCCTCCTCCCTTGAGGCTCTCATTCACAAATATCCGTGGGCTTAGAACTAACTTAGCTGATGTTGAAGCATTTCTCTTAACAAATACCCCGGATATCTTAGCACTAAGTGAGACTAACCTACACTCCTCCATTCCCTCTAACCACTTTAACATGCCTGGATATCTCCCACTCTGCCGTAAGGACTCTGACAGACATATGCACGGACTTGGAGTTTACATTCGTAATACCCTTCCCTTGACTAGAGAAACAAACCTAGAAACAGATGGTCAAGCCTTTATGTGCTTTAGACTAAACATGCAACACAATATTAGCTACTATTATTTTCTCTACCGCTCTCCCTCGACTCAGGACTGCTCCATAATAAACAAAGTATCTGACAGCATAGACACGGCACTGTCCCTCGACACTAGCGCACAAATACTACATGTATTTGGTGACTTTAATGTCCACCACAAAAACTGGCTTGGATTCTCTACTTACACAGATGCAGTGGGCAGCACAACCCATAGCTTCACTATATCTCACTCCCTATCACAAATTGTTACGTTTCCAACCCGTTTCTCTGACCAGGAAGAACAACATGCATCACTTCTAGATCTGTTTTTGACAACAGTTCCCGATGACTGCATAACGAAGGCCCACAGCCCACTTGGGAACACTGATCATGCAGTGATAATGGTTGAAATCGCCCTAAACTCTAGAGCCAAAACTGGAGAGCCAGTGCTCAAAACAACGAGATATTATAAAAAGGCTGACTGGGAAGCCATCAGGGAACAAATTAGAGATGCTCCATGGAGAAATATTTTCTCTCTCCCTGCTGAACAATGTGCAAACGAGACCACTGACTGGTTCAAAACTGCAATCGAAGCGCATGTTCCCATGCGGAAATTTTATAGTAACCCCCACTCTCCCCAATGGTTTACATCGACTTGTGCAACTGCCATTGCTCAAAAGCAGCATGCATACCATAGGTTTAACCGACATAAATCCAGTTCAAACAGACTGAAGTATATAGAAGCTAGAAATAACGTTAAGAAAGAAATAGCGACAGCTAAGAGAGAATTTACGGAAACCACTAAAAAGCGCATCGAAGCACAAAAACTAGGAACGCGAGACTTCTGGAAAATCTATAACAGTGTAGTAAATAATGGGCAATCAACAATTCCCCCACTAACCAACAATTACGAGGTTGTCTCCTCAGCAACCGACAAGGCTAACATGCTTGCCAGTCGGTTTGCCTCCAACTCCACACTGGACCCTTCCAACCACCCCCTACCTGACTTTCCTATGCGGACAGATGCCACACTAGACGATCTGAAAACCACCCCTGCTCAGGTGCATGCTATCATAAAAAACCTTGACACCTCAAAAGCATGTGGACCAATCTTATCCCAGCTGTGCTATTAAAAAAGTGCTCAGCCGAAGTAGCTCCAGTTCTCTCCAAACTCTACAACAAATGCCTTAATGAAGCTTGCTTTCCGGGCTGTTGGAAAACTGCTTCTGTTGTACCAGTATTCAAGAATTCTGGCGAAAGGACAGACCCATCAAATTATCGCCCCATTAGCCTCCTCCCACTTTTTGCCAAAATATTTGAGACCTTAATTAACCATGCTCTAGTCCATCATCTTACAGATGCTAAACTACTGACTGACAAACAATATGGATTTAGACAAGCCCGTTCCACAGCAGACATCCTAACTGTGATCTCTGAACCTATATACCATTCACTGGACAAAGCGGGGGAGGGCAGAGCGGTAGCTCTAGATATATCTAAGGCTTTTGACAGGGTATGGCATGAGGGTCTCCTCAGGAAAATCAGATCATACGGTATCACTGGTAGAATACTTAACATAATTAAATCCTTCTTAGATAAGAGAAAAATCCAGGTTGTCCTCGACGGTCGTACATCTAAACAATATGATATAAATGCAGGGGTGCCCCAGGGTTCTATCCTTGGACCTCTATTGTTCCTGATATTCATAAATGACCTCCCCGACAAAATTGCCTCTGAGATGGATACATATGCTGATGACACTACACTCTATGGCAGGCACGACAGGAAGACAAATGAACACATTTCTAAAGAAATGACAGAAACACTAGAGGAAGACCTCCAATCTGTAGTGGAATGGGGACAAAAGTGGTTGGTCGCGTTCAATGCTGCCAAGACTAAACTAGTTTCATTCAATAATTACAAGAAACCCTCTCTACCACCCATAGCAATGGCCAACGACTCTTTATCTGAGAGTCCATCTTTCAAACTCCTTGGCCTAACGTTCACAGGAAACATGAGTTGGAACAATTACATTGAAGGCATTGCCAGGGCTGCTGCAAGAAAGGTGGGCTCTCTCTACCGTGCTAGAAAACTACTAACACCTGAAAGTATCCTGTACCTCTATAAGGCCACCATTCGCCCATGTATGGAGTATTGCTGCCACATCTTAGCTGGTGCATCTGCTACTAGTCTCTCGCTCCTTGACAAGGTTCAAAAGAGAGTCACAAACCTGATAGGCCCTGAACTGGCATCTAAGCTTCAGCCTCTGTCCCAGCGACGAAATGTTGCATCCCTCTGCCTTTTTTACAAGTATTTTAGTGGTGAATGCTCTGACGAACTGCAATCACTTGTGTCCCCACAACGTGAGCACCCTCGACAAACCTGACAGGCTGCTAAATCCCACCCCCACACTGTAGAGATCCCTAGATGTAAAAGATCTTTTTACTCCAATAGTTTCTTCCCCAGAACCGCTAGACTCTGGAATTCCATTCCAGGTCCCTGCTTCCCCAACAGTACTGACGTGCAGAAGTTCAAGTGTAACGTGAACCGACACCTTGCTGCCCAAATCCCTACATAGTACCCCAGTAGTTGTTGCCCCTGATAGTAGCCCCCTACACCAAAGTGGCAATTTGCCTTGTTTAGGGTAAAAATGTAATAAAAAAATAAAAAAAATTATGCCAGATACAATTGAATTTTTCAACAAATTTATTCCTCATTTCGAGGGAATGTAATAAGGCAGTCCTATTTGGAGGGTCAAGACATAATTCGGCATCATAATTATTAATAAGCAAACAAGGTCGATATCCTGTTTGAAGAAAATGGTTCGGAGTTAAAATACTAAAGTCTTTGTTGGCAGAAGCAATATAAGTGAGGGGTCTGTCATTTATTGCCTTTTGCACATCAGAAAGTGCAGTCAGAGATCAAAAAATTTTCAGAAGATATTAATATTAAATTTGGCATTCTACCGAAATTAAAATATGTTTCTTCATCGGAAAATCCGGCAGATCTTTTAACTAGAGGGATCAATACTTCTAAATTTTCCCAGTTATTCAGGTTCTGGATGTATGGCCCAGAATGGCTCAATAGAGATGGCATTGATTGGCCAATCTCACCCTTACCTTGTCTAAACGAAATTAATAAAAAATTGTATCATGAAAATTTTTTGATCTCTGTGATCCGGTTTTCAGTGAATATATTTTTCTTGGATCCTTTACCGTTCAGGACCCACCAGAGGGCAACTTGGGAATCAGACATCAGGAAAAAAATTATCAATATTAAGGGGCCCTTGAGCACCCAAAACTTGAGGGGCTACCTTAAGGGCTAAAAACATAGCCAATAGTTCCAAAGTGGGAAGTGACTTCCCTTTGATTGGGGCCACTCAGGCCTTTGCGAACAACAGAGAACAATTTGTTCCCTGTTTCGCATACAGGGTGAATCCGTACGCGTTTTTTGATGCGTCATAGAAATAAATAAATTCGACAGACTGATTTTCTGACAATACACACCTGGGAAATTCAAACTTCCCCAAGTCATTTAGATCCTTGGCATGGGTTTGCCACAGCTTATTGAGCTCTTCGAGTATCCGCTCATCTCACGACAACTTGCTTTTCCAGATCGAGCTGACAGTGATCTTCCCCTGTATTATGACAGGGATAAGCATAGACAAAGGGTCATACACTCCTGATATTTTCAAAAGAATCCCCTGTTTGGTATTAACCTCAGGGTCCACTAAAGTGGGAGAAAGTTTGAACGTGTCCCAAACAGGATCATATAGGTAACCCAATATCTTCTTAAAGGCTAGGAAGGGAGAAGAAATAGTTTCATCCTCCAACATTTTTTTTTTTATCTTAGAACAGTTAGAATTGCAGGATCATAAATCGAAGCCTGCCTCTGACAGTCTGCTACGAACATTGTTATAAATAGCAAGTAGGGACTGTCACAACTGGTAGTGACAACATTATCCACATAAAAATTGTTGGAAATAGCATGCGATGCTGCATCTTTTGCATATTTTTCAGCATGGAATTTCAAAATGAAGTTCAGGATGAAGGGGCTAGAATTGAACCCAAATATAATTGTTTTGTACCTATAAGTACATAATTTATCACTATTTTTAAGGAAAAAACAAAATCTGTTTTTATCCTCTCCCAACTTAAGGTGAATTTGTAAAAAGGCCTTTCTTATATCACCTAGAAGGACATATTCATTTTCCTGAATCCCAGCAATAAATCTAATAATTTAGCAGATAAGTTCACGCCCATGTAGGCAGCGTCATTAATTGACATCCCCTCTCGGCATTTTAGGGAGCAGTTGAATACAGGACAAATTTTTGTCGTCACTCCAGTTCCCTCCTTAATAATGGGTCTATGAGGAACCCAAATATAATCTTCATACTTCCCAGGCGGGACGAAAAACTGCTCCACTATTCCACATTCCTCATAATCCTCAAACACTTGGAGGTACTCATTATACATTCCCTTCCTTTCTAAGAACTCTGCCACTCTCTCCATTACCTTTAAGGAAGTCACAAAGTTACTTTTTACCAGTGGGATCCTATCATGATGCCATGGTAAGTTTACGTAATATTTCTTCTCCTCCCATACGATGGTTTTTGAACTCTTCTATTTTTTCCTTGTCCACAGCCGATAACTTAACTTCTTCATCAATTCCTAATGAGTCGAGACTGAGCAACGTTTCTACCCCTCATTCAACTGCGGACTCGGAGAAGAAAGACTTCAATCCATTCTCATAAGAGAGTGTCAGATTTAGCACAGAATTGATCAAATAGCTGTTGCATTGAGGGATTTCGCAACACAATTAAAGGGAGGTGACTCTATCTTTATTAAAAAAATGTCGGCTCTCGCCAAACAGAATTATGAAATTTCCATGTCGCCATGCGTTTCCATTAAGACACTCAACTAGCATGAGATTATTTAACTTGCTCAGAAGGTCCAAACCAATAATCCCCTTAATGGGAGTTCCGTTCAAATTCTTATAACCGGGACCGAGCCGGAAACCTTCTTGAGACAAGTTATTGACAACTTTATCAAAATTATCCACTTCGAATTTTAAATTTAAATCTTTAGAAAATAACGCTGCAAATTTAAAAGGGGTTTTGATCACCTAATTTTATAAATATATTGTACTCCTGCAATCTCAAGGAGTCACTGCCGATCAACGTGTTCACAGCCATATCAACCTTCTTGTGGTTTATGGTTTTATCAGAACACAATTTGAAGAGAATTTCCTGGGTGAAAAACAAACGTTGACTCCCAGTATCAATCAAACAGAAAAAATAGATTGGTCGTCCATGTGCTTTCATCAATATTCTAAGGATGGGAAAAATACTATTCTGTGATTCAGAATATGTTGTTCGCCCCACAAAGGATTTATTTCCTTTAGGACACATGACACTAAAATGGGTTTTCAACCCACAGACCGCACACGGGTAAGGAAATCCCTTACTACCATGACAAGCTGCCTCTGAGTGTTCACCCAGACACTGAGTACATAATTTTAACTGTTTAGCCTTTCTGCATTTTGCCTCGAAGGTAGGAAACTTACTACAGTTCTTAATCGAATGATCTGTAGCTTCACACAGTTTACATAATAAAGTGGCCTTCCGTTCACGTGGGGAAGAAGACGCCATATTGGATTTCATCTTGGGTGAAGAAGGCGCCAATTTTGGCACGCAAATATCCCGCTGAACATCGAGCAGGGCAGTTAATAAATATTCCATAATTTCAAATACATGGGACATAACATTATTCAGAGAAGGGAATCTTTCACCAGTTCTACTCATCAATTCTCTTCTTATAACATTAGGACATTTAGCAAATAATATGTGGGCTACCAAGGCCGCTGAGGCCCTATCCTCACCAAAAAGTCAGTCCCATAGGACTTGTCAAGTTCGGTCAAATCTCTCAACTTTTTTGAGAAACGACTTCAAATTTTTTAAATCTGTTATAACAGACGGAGGAGGAATAATTTCCTCAAAACCTGATTTTTAATCAAATCAGGGTTTAAATATTTTCCCCTTAACAATTTTAGGGCTACATCATAATCATCTGATGTTACATCTAGACTGGAGATTATATCAAATGCATCCCCATCTAGTTTTGATTTCAGCACTAACAGTCTGTCAGCTTTATTTAAACTATCAGTGCAAAATTCGAATTTGTTCAGAAATGTTCTGAATGAAAATTTGTCATCTGTGGACATGCCAGAAAACCTTGGGCAGTCCAATTGCATTTTTACAGGCATAACTGTCAAAGCTTGCATAACTTGAGGTGCATCTAATTTTAATTTTAATGAAAGCAACTTTTCTTCGATTTCTGAAGAAAACATTTCTGAAACCTCGCAAAGCTGTAATTTCTCCTCTTCTGGAGTCTTGATTAGAATTTGGTCCATTAGGTCATCCAAGTTTCTTAACCAAACTAATTACCGCTTCTCGGGATTTGAAAAAATCTGGTGAAGGGTCGTTAACTTCCAACCACTTTACCACACTATCAATGTGAAACCTTTTGGTCTCCCATTTGGACATTAGTTCCTTTAGGGCCATATTTCGTGCCTCGAGAACAATTAATAAAATAACAGATGTAATTATCTGCAAAATTTAAAGTGGCGAAACCGCCAATATTCCAAAACGGAATTATGTAATCACAAATAAGAACTGGGGGGGGGGGTTAAACCCTTTCCTTCTCCCTCTATTTTTAAATAAAATAGAGCGGTATAATTATCTGCAAATGCTCAGATGGGGAAAACCGCCAATATTATTCCAAACGGAATTATGAATCACAAATAAACACGCTAATGAAATGGCTGCCAGCGATTAAGAAACCAAATTAGGGCTAAGCTCTAACGAATAATCAAGTTACCCATTTATAACCAAATTCGAAATATCCGAGCTACCTATGATGCCTAACAAGTGGGGGGGGGATTAAACCCTTTCCTGTCCCCTAAAGATTTTTTGTTTTAATAATAACAAAATTTTAATCTTACCTATCAGTTGAAAACTGACAACGGCCGCACAAACAATTAATACATTAACATGGCATCACAATTACAATCAACATTAGCAATTTTAATTTAAACACGCTAACGAAATGGCTGCCAGCGATTAATCTCAATTTAAATAAATCAATGATTTAAATCAAATTAATATAACACATTCAAAGAGTGACTTTTACAATTAACAGTTAAATTGCAAAAAAATCATTAAGGGTTTCTTTAGTCCTCTGAGTTTGTTTTTTTTAATACGTCTACAGAATTTGAACCAAAGTTTGTTTTTTCCCAATTTAGTCATGTACAAATGATCCACGTGGGATCTTAATTCGAAAAAAAAATGCAATTATAATATGCTAGTAACTTACGACCCCAATATCAAGGTCGAATTAAATTATTATCTAACGTTATTTTAAACGTAAGAAGAATTCCAAATTTTTTTTTTTAAGAGGACAACACATCGTTAAACAAAACTTATTAATGTCTTGTTAGTTTTTGCGACATAAGTTACCCTAACGAAATAATTACATTTCTAATTTAAGGAAACAGAAAAAAGATATTTTATCCTTTAATCTACTCAAATTATGAAAAAAATTCTGTTCGTCTTAAATCAAGAATTTACACAAATTATAACTAATCATTACGCTAGTCAAATGAGATCTTATTACGCTTTGCAAAAAAAATAAAAAACGAGAATATATTTAAACTAGCCATTTTGCAAAATAAGAATCTAAACGTCTGCACAAGAGAATCATTTTTTTTAACTAACGCTTGCATTAAAATGAGAATCTTCCTAAACTGGACGTTTTTGCAATAAAAATGAGTGTGTAAGAAATTTCTTTCCTACCCGCTCAATTTTCCTCCCTACAGAAGCAAATGAATTCCACAAACAAAGCCATACCTTTAAACTCAAATTTTATTCACAATGTAACAGCAATGTAACAGCAACGGTAGCCGAATTTGCTTCCATACGCATGAAGCCTTTAGTTAGAATTCCTTTTGTTGGAATGTTAGTTCAGTGTTCATTTGGAAGGATCCAAGTAGAACACGGCGGGAATGATGGCGCCTATATTCAGGAATAAAGTGAGTCCCTTGAAGTCCCTCATGAAGAAATAAGATAAGTTTCAATAATCGGATAATAACATGCCGAACGGTAGTAAAATGTCCTTCTTGGTTTGAATAGGTTCAGCAAATAGGTTGTCTCTGTTTGTAGAGTTGAGTCCTTTGTTCACCGACTGTTTGGTGTCCATGAAGGAATTATCTTGGCTTCCTTGATAGAGGTGGCGCTGGGTTGAGTCTATCCCGTTCCATGTTTTTTTCTTAGACTGAAAAATAAGCATGAATACAAAAAGGGCACCAAGTCAAAATCACCTGACACATACAAATTTAAACCAATCACAGACTGGCTAGAAAACCATGTAGGCGGCCTAAAAGAAACATGGCGGTTGAATATGGAATTTCTCACAATATATATTATATCCTTTGAATTCTTATTCTCTCTTGGAATAAATAATATCGTTAGAATTCCATTTTTATTTACTGTTTAATTTTTACTTTTTCGTTTATATGTGTATATGTACTGTGTGCATGTGTGTATGTGTGTACTTACATGTGTATATATTTAAAACTGACGTGGCACCTTCTTATTGGCTATACCTCCTCCTCCTCCCTTCTTTCCTTCCTTTTCCATTCCTCTTTTCCCCGTGCATGCTCATACTTTCACTACACCGATGAAGACTGAAGGATCGGTCAAAAATTATGTACCTGTACAAAAAGTTTTTTAATTTTTTTTCATAATATTATTTTGTATTCCTGCACGTCACCAATTGAAAACGAATAAAGAAAAGTTATAAGCTTTTATACTTTTCGTATTCTTTTTTATACATTTCCATTCATATATATATATATATAAACAATTTATTTAACAAACACGAAATAATTTAATTTTTAAAAAGTCAGTTTAGTATACCCTTTTGATATTTTTTTTTTTAAACATAAGTCCAACTTACCGTTCACATTGGAAATGTTGACTTTTATAGGTTTTAGGATATGCTTATAACGAATAAACACCCCCAACCTTCCCATGTTCAAACGGATTTCAGAATAGATACCCCCAACCTCTCTATGTTAAGAACGGCTTTCGGAATAGACACCCCCAACCTCCTCATTTTAAGAACGGCTTTCCGAATTTGGCACTTAGGACATATGATCCTTTTAGGTAATACTCCGTGTTCAATGAGAAACCTCCTACTTATCATACTACTATAATCTTCTTGTTCTCAAAATTTTACTATTGCGTAAAAATTCTTATATCTCTGCTCAAATTTTTATCATTTTATCAATTACTTTCGAGTTGGGGGGGGGGGGCACATGCAGAATTTAAAAAAAAAAAAAAGATAAAAACTAAACGAAATTTGAATTTCCATTCCATTTTTAAAGCAACCATAAAACAGAGCGTTCTCCGCTAGTTTTACCAAATATGTAAATAAAAACATGTAGTTAAAAGTGAATTTAAAAAAGGGGGTTTTCGTTTGTATGGTTTGGCCATATTTTGGTGACATATAGACGATAAAAATGGCATTGTTCTTTTTTAACCATTTCGAGTTTAAAATCTATTGATTTTTACGCATGTAACCTGAAGGGAAAGCACGTTTGAAATGTGTTAATTTTATCGCTCAAGATGAAAAAAGTGTTAAAGCGTCTTTGTTTTTATAATGTAACCCCAAAACATTCATGTAGCCAACACTGCTTCTCTGGTTTGTTTATAAAGATGGCGACTATATTTTTCGATCAAGAATTTATTTTGGTGTTTCACATGGCTGCTGTTTTCAATATTATTTAATCGATGCTTATTTTTTTATTGAGGCTCAAGTAAAATATGGCAATTCAAAAATAAAATAACAGTGAAATTTATAGATATATTCATTCTTGGTGAAAAATATTAGTGTACACTTCAAAATACGGAAAATTAAAGGGTAGAATTTTAATTTAAAACATCAAATTAATGCCGCTTCTCTATTGTCAGTACGAGATTTTGAAGTCGATAAATGGAGTTTTCAGATAAAAAAAAAACAATGGTTTCAACTGATTTTTTGTCAATTCTAATAAGTTACAATGGTAGCTTCCAAATTATGCAGTCGAAATTAACTGAATATTATTGAATTATTAAAAAAAAACCTTAATTGTGATAGCAGTTGAAAAATTGCCGCCATCTTGTTTAAATCGAAACGGAAAATTATCGCCCTTTTAAACTCTCCTATGTCTTACGATCCTTTTCATCAAATTCTATTTTTTATTATCTTTAATAAATGATTTTCTACCTTATCGATTTTCTTAATTTTTGGATATAATCATCTTAAAAATACGAGGAATACGTAGATACCATTGTTTTCATGTGAAATTCAGTTTTACGATTTCCGAAATTTCGTCCCAATAGTGTAGAAGCACCAAATTAATTTACTATTTGAAGTCGACGAACTATATTTGCAGCAAGCCAGCATGTTGCAGAAGATTATCTCCCCTTTTCATTGTAAGATAAAGACGCCGCACAGTCTTGTCGTTCGGAGTTCGCACCTCTATTATCTGAATTTATCCATAATTACTGATTTCAATATCTTCATGTATATTGTATATCTATCTGTATGGTGATACAGATGCTTCTAAACAAAAAGGTGGTGTGAATTGGCAGGCGTCCCCTTGTTGTATAAAAGAGCACTAGTAAAGTTGATGAAATTTTACTAGCATTTCTAGAAAATCTACTATTTTAAAGTGAAGTATGCACTCACGCGGCGGAAAAGAAATAAGGACTCTTAGTCGACGCAGGAAATACTTGAGAAGTACTAAAATAAATGCAATATATATATATATATATATATATACATATATATTGACGCTGTTTGACTGAAAATAATTATATCATCTTTCACATTTTGAAAATAAAAAAATTATTATTGTAATAATTATATATATATATATATATATATATATATATATATATTATTGTTCTATCTCGCATATTGAGCTCTCTTTATCTGCTTGGGATTGTCTTATAAATATTGATACTAATATATATTTGGACTTTAGGTTTACTGTTTTATACAATCTGTAATTCTACGGCAATTCAGTATTTCATTTATATATATATATATATATATATATATATATATATAAATATATATATATATATATATATATTTATTACTGTTTTATCTGCTTAGTTACACATGTTTCAATTACCGAATCGTATCAATGATCCAGTAACTTCATCAGATTTTACAGAAATAGTTATTATGAATAGGAAAACAATATTAGAGGAAGCAAATATATATATATATATATATATATATATATATATATATATATAACAAAAGGGAATAAAACATGTTAAGAAACACTTTCTCAAGAGTTAAAAACATATTTAATTTCCAAAAAGGAAACACAAAACGAAGTGGATTGTCGTTAATCTGCAGAGTTTCGAAAGAAATACTTTCCTTCTCATCAGATGGGGAGGAATTAGAAAAATATGGAATCAAATTTTGCTTATAAAATATTTAATGAAACTGCAAGTGAGCTATAGGGCGTACTAATTTAAAAAAAAATTTTTTTTTTTAAAAACAGTGGAGCAAAGGGAATGGGGAAAAATGATTTCATGTGTATGGATGTTCGATTAAAAAGTGGAAGATTAAAGAACAATAAAATCTAAAAGTGTTCGTAAAATTGGAGCATCCAGATGTAAAGAATTCAAAGGCATCATTACTGTTACTGGGGGATATTTTGAGGTCATCCAAAAAACAGAATTCTGTGAAATGATTCACAAATGGGTAGAAAAGAAAAATTTAGTTCAATATATTATTATAAAAAGAAAAATAAATTGTATGGAGAATGGATAAGTGGAGGGCTTTCACTACGCTACTGCCGAGGTTAATTTGAAAATTAGAAAAGAAAACAGTAACATTTAACGGAGACTGAGCTATTTTTAGAACAGAAAAGGCAGTGTCACAATGACCCAGACAAAATGATGTTGTAATGGTGCAATAATTAAAGCTGAAAAAAAGTTAAACTAGACAAGTAATGATGAAATTATCAATCGGTGTCACAGGATCAATTGTGGAATGAGTAGATAAAAATTAAAGATTGCTTTTAAGTTAGGGGCTATGAGTTTAATATCTCTATCTAATAGATAGGGAAGGGTACTTGCAGTCGTGATAGATTATTAAAAAATTTAGGGGGGGGCGTGAAACGACAGATAGGGGGGGGGGAAGAATTGGTCGGCTTCCAACAGGCTCCGCTATAACACATAAATTAAAAATTGCAACAAAGATACATATACATATGCACATGCACATGCACACATAAATGTACATAAAAACATGTAATCAAACATTCAGAAATGTAAAAATATAAATGCATAAGAAGAAAGATACACAAACTATATGTGCATGCATACACTTCAACGGAAACTGTAGGTATTAAGCTGACTAAACAAAAAGAAAAGAAATTACATTTAAAAAGAAAATTCTATAATTTTGTGAAATTAAATATCTAAAGGGTTAATGTTAGAGCTATGTAATTTGAAATTTGCCATATTTAATTTTGGTCTTATGTTTACAATGAGAGATTAGTTCGTTTTTAGAGTTTATTATACTGCTATTTTGGGAGGGGGTAAGTAATTATTGTTATAGCTTCGGCTCTGCAGAGGTGACATGACTTAGAGCCTGGAGTGTAAGACTTAACCATTTTTTAGGATAACCCATTTAATTGAGAAGAGAGTTTTGTTAAACTTAAGTTTTTTTCACATGGTCTAATTTTAGTTATGAAAAATGATGTTACTCAAATGTCCACCATTTTCATTTTCACACTCTTGTGCTCTCTGCAAGGCATTGTCCAGCACATCACTTAATGTTTCAGAGCTTATGGCCCTAATTTCCTCCTCTATATTGTTTTTAAGGGCATTTATTGTGGCTGGTTTGTTTGCATATACCGGCTCTTTGAGGTAACTCCAATAGAAGAAATCTGCACATATGAGATCTGGCGAGCGGGTTGGCCAATTTATCTCACAGCCACAAGAAATTATTCGGTTGCTGAATATGTCCTGGAGCAGATTTAATGTTTCTCGTGCCGTATGCACCGTTGCACCATCCTGCTGGAACCACATTGATCGAGAGACCCCAATTTGACTTGATCTCCTTCTTACTGATGTGGGTGGATCCTCGGCCACACTCTCTGCTAATCTCTGACGATTCTTATAACTTCTTGCCGTACGGGGTCTACCAGATTTAGGGAGGTCACATACAGACCCTTGCTCATGAAATCGAACCACCATAGCTTTTATTGCATTGGGGGTAGGGGAATTTCTTGTGTTGAAGTTTCATCAAAATTATCTTTGAGTTTCTGATATTGACTCATTCAATGGAAAATATTACTCTACGATAAATATCCGCTCCTCGGTAGTGTAACGACTCATGATGATCTTGGAAGGGTTACTCTAGATGATCTGAAAAAAATAAAAGAAAAATATAAAAAATTAAGAAAGTTATGAATTTTTTTTTAGCCATCAGCTTCTTTTAGGACACCCTAACCCTAACCCTGTATAAAAAATAGGAGGCATTACTCTTGGATTGCCCCTCGTATGCTTAATTTTTTTTTTTTTTTTTTTTTATTGGTCCTCCGACAAAAGGAGGATGGACCTGTAAATTCACCCTTGTTCATTTATCTGTTCGTCTGTCTGCACTTTTCTCAATAACTACGCCTTGGAATTTTTTGAAATTTTGTGCAAACATTAAACATGATATGAGTAAAAAAGTAACAACGGATTTTCTGGGAAAACTCTGGTTGTCCTTCTAGGGGTGCCTTTCGGGGTAAAATGGTTAAAATTGACACTTTTGTGCTTATTAAAAAAAATTGATGCCTTGGATTTTTATAAAACTTTCTGAAAAGTTGTAACTAACTGATTTCTATATTTGTTTGTCTATACTTTGCAATAACTCTTGGATGTGCCCCAGGGCCTGTTCTACGGCTTATAAAAACACTCCATTTTTGGGACTATTTTACCATATTTGTCCAAAATTTTCTGTGTATGTCTATTTAGCAGTTTTGCATGGTGCTGAACTCAAATATGTTAAGGAGTTAGGAACTTTTATGACTAAATGGGGGGAGTGATGGACAAGCCATTTCTTATATTGCATGGTGCAGAACTCAAATTTACATATGTTAAGGCCTAAAACTGCACGGTTTGTTCATTTTCACCAGGATTTGACATCCCCTGGGGACTGTAGCAGAGAAGAGATCTCCCTGCGAGATTGAACGAGAGTTAAGCTAATTTACATATAAATCGACTCACACAAAGAGCAAACCGATGTTAGGTCGAATTGTGTTTTTTCTTTTGTACACAGTTAATGTGTTCGTAGAGGAAGTTAGCAAGCCTCTGTGTAACTGACTTCAACCTTATCACCTAGACTCTGCAGACGCACTTGCAGACTAAGAAGGTGCAAATTGACTTGCTCAACAATTTCAACCTCTTCGCTTAGACTCGGCAAACGCTCTAGCAGACTAAGAACACAATTGTGCAGATCCATTTGCACTCACTCATCGCTTTCAACCTACCAATGAACAATTGTGCAGAACTGCTGTATGGCACTAACCTGGCTTTACCTGGTACAATGTTCACACCTGAAAATTCATCCAACGCAGACATCTCCTCATATGTCTCACGACTTCAGACATATTTTTCGAGACTACCTCCACTGTGTCCTCGTCCACAAATGATTTCAGCACATCTCCTTAGAAATATGGATAAATGGATTCATGTATTCATTCGAAATAACGCGGTCCGTGGACCTTTGAGCCCTCCTTATCTGGGACCATTCAAGTTTTGGCAAGAAAAAAAAAATATTTCAAGCTGAATATAAATGGTCACACAAGACGGTGTCTGTGGACAGATTAAAGAAAGCGCATATTGAGTGTGAAACCACCGTGTTGGATGCACCTAACACAGACATTTTCAACCCTGTACAGTCACCGATAAAAACAACTGAACAAGCAAATCAACGATACAAAATGAGAGCAGGGAGGACAGTTCACTGGCCCAAGAAACTCGCAAGAGATTACTGTACCTCAATTCTACGATCACTTTCTGCTACAGATGCATCAGTGTCGAACGGTGGTGATATTCCCACAACCGTTCTTGGTGGAGAGCCCTGTGTGTAGCAGAGAAGAGATCTCCCTGCGAGATCGAGCGAGAGTGAAGCTAATTTACATATAAATCGACTCACACAAAGAGCATAAAACCGGTTGACGTCTAAAAGGCAACGACGTATCCACCGACACGAATGGTCCTCGTTAAAGAACTTTTGGGGCTAAATGGGGGGCGGGGGCAAATTCTGAACTTAGTCATTTTTTTTATGCCTCGTTCACTGTGCACTCACGCATGCTTCACTTGTTTTTCATATATTAGCCGAAAAGTAACGCCAAATTGTCAAAGAAAAAAGTTCATTTTTATTTCAGTCACGTAGATTATTAAGAGAGAAATACAAGATTTCGGTATTTTTTTCCCAGCCTTTTAAGTTTTTACTCACATTATGGATTAATGCAACGTGTTTGTTAAGATAGTGTCGACAGATCGATTATTATTTTTTTTTTTAAATATGTGATTTAAAGCAAAAATAACAATGCTTACTTAATTGTCGTGTCGGAAATAGTAATATATCCAAAATTAACTGCTATTAAGTTTTTAGTAATAAAAAAAAAAATTTTTTTTTTAAAGTTTATCGCTAAAGTCAGCGATTACAAGAAAATAAATACGTCCCCTGTCAGCCATTACGGGGAGATAAATATGTCCCCTGTAATCGCAATTCTCAAGCTATTCACATCGAGGGGAAAATGCCATTTCCCTCAATTTTGCATAAAAATTACTTTTAACTATAAATAATTTTCTACCCGATGAATTCTTGTAATTTTTTAATATATTACTATTTTCGACATGACAAATATTGCTGTTTTAGCTTAAAATAACATTTTTTTTTTTTTTAATCGATTTGTCGACTCTATTTTAATGAGTACCAAAAATAATAAATTATGTAGGAAAACGAAAACTCGACCGGAGAAAAATAAACACCAAATCAGCTAGCTAATAAGTTCATTTTTGTTTTTTTCTTTTAACTAGAAAATTATGAATTTGAGTTGTCGTTATTCCTTATTTAACCACTTTCTTGTCTTTTTTTTTTTTTTTTTTTAAATATATATAAAAGACGGCGACTTTATTTTTCCGGACGAGTTTTCATTTAGACTTTTACGGCAAAACTTATAACCTAGTTTCTCAAGTTATCATGTTTTAAATAAAGAAGAAGAAGAAAAAAAAATGGGACTAGAAATAATAGCGAATCACATTTAACCCTAAATAATGAAATGACTGAAATAGGATTTATCCGTCTCCTTTCTCCAAAAATAAAAATAAATAAATAAATACGTCCGTTGGGCTAAATTATTCTAGATCCATGACGGACAATGAGACAGGAAGAGAAATTTTAAGGGTGGATAAAAATAAATAAAATAACCGGATAACAGGTGCGATTTTTATTTAAAAGAAAGAATGTGTACGCATTTTCTTTTTTCATGAGGAAGTGAAAATAGAAAAAGGAGAAAAAAAAGAGAAAAGTGGGAGGGGGAGGGGAGATATGAATGGAGAAAAAAAACGGACGATTAAATGTTCATAGCAATTCAGGTTGAATCAATAAAAAAAGATACGTGCTTTTGCTTTACCTCCTCCTCCCCCTCCGCTACTACTACTACTACTACTACTACTATGCGCTATTGATGTTTTTCATTTTCAAAATTTGGCAATCACGCATATTCATTCGTTGGAACCATTGCTGGTTACCACTTTATGGGAAGTAGGCGATGGCTGAAAAAAAATTTCACGTGTTATTGTTTGTTTCATTTCACTGAAATAATTTCAGTATTCATTTTAAATAAAATAAATAAGAATACCTGTAAATTGTTTTGTTTATAAATATGATGATGATGATGATGAATTGTATTTTTTTTTTCTTCCTTTGAAGATTGTAACGCTGGGTATAGGGCAGCCAAACCAGCTGCCAACATTGCCATGCTTTTTATTGAAACGAACCGAGAGCTCTTTTTAGTATCCTCGTTGTTCCCTTAAGTGCAATTGTGGTTGATGATGATAGTGATGATGAATTGTATGTGCGTGATGATGATGATTATGATGAACAATTGAATGTGTAGCTGATGATATTAATGATGATGATGCTGATGATGATAAATTGTATAGGTAAATGATGGTCACGATGATGATGATGATGATGAAAAAAGGTACAAAAATAAAAATTGTCTCAGTCGTGAAGGATTTCTCCTCCACCGAAAGAGAACAAGAAAATGAAATGCAGCATCTGAAGAACAGATACTACACTTTGATCTTGACTGTGTAGCTGATGATATTAATGATGGTGATGATGATGCTGATGATGATAAATTGTATAGGTAAATGATGGTGACGATGATGATGATGATGATGAATTGTATGGGTAGATGATTATGATGATGATGAATTGTATGTGTAGATGATGATGATGATAATAAATTTTATGTGTAGATGATGATTATAATGATTTCATTAAATGACACAATGCATGTGTTTTTTCCTATGTATACTATAACTAATAATATTAACATCCAGTGTTTTTTTGTTTGTTTTTTTACACAGGCATCACCACATTATCAAGGCCAAGAGGCCACTCGAGGATAAGGGTTAAAGAGTGTACAGTAGAAATTGGACAATATAGTAATCAATTCGGTAAATTTGTTAACTTATATGGAACGGCTTAGGCTTATCAAGAACTCGTTTACGTTAGACTTGAAGACAACCATATTGTAATCAGCCGGAAAGCAGGAAAATGGAAGAATTCCACAGGTGTGCAGTTCTAAGAAAGAAGCTTTGTTCATGGAATCTACGTTTAGGTTTAGGCACAGATAAAGAGTGGGGGAATTATAGATAGTGTTTTCAGCTAGACGAGTGTTTCTTGTGAAAGTTTGGCGAGGGGGGACCATAGACTGAAGCTCAGTCGAACACTTTCCATGAAAATAACGATACATCAGAGACAAACTTGCAACATCTCTTCTGTGAGATAGAGGTTGCAGGGAAGAGAAAAGGATATCTCCTACGAGGCTACGAAGTCTATTTTAAACTCTATCAAGGCAGGACAAGTCTTTTCTAGCAGCTCCTGCCCAGATGTGGCAACAGTATTCCGTCCTTGGACGTACCTGTCTCTTATATAGATAGAGAATAGCATCAGCAGTGAGATATCTACTGCCTTTGTTTTGTTTTGATTTTTGTTTTTTGTTTTCGTTTTTTTGTTGTTTTTTTTTGCTTCTTTCGCTATTTTTGCTGTTTTAAGTGAAATTAGTTTCTACTTTCCAAAGCTTTGCGGCCATGTCAGTGGGGCATTAGAATACGCCGACTGCCCCCCTGCAGAGGGTAAAAGTCCCTCAATAGGGGTCCTGGATATGACCTTAAACTATATCCAGTGATGAGGCCCCAGCTTGTGGGCTTTGGGGAGTGTGGAGCCAACCTTTAATTACCATTGCTCCCAGGTCCACTCTGACCCGGAGTGGTAGTACCTGTTAGGGTCCCAACTATGGGTTAAATAGAAACCGACTTGAAAACAACAAATACATTCTATTAAAAAAGTTTTTCTTCAAAATCTTTGGATTCGGCATTAAATAACCTGAAAAGGGTTGATATGCCGTAAAACAAAAACAACCAACCAATCAACCAACCAAAGCTTTGCTATTTATATCTACATTTAACCTATTTATCACATTTAACCCAGCTTTTTCATCATGATCTATCCATAACAATTTTTCATAGGTCTTTATTATGATTATTATTTGTCATTTTTCGCCTTCTTGTCTCATGTTTGAGGTAACACATTCCATGAATGTCTTTTGTTGCTATTTCACTTATGCCACCCGCCAGAATCAAGTCGTCATCAACTGATATCTTGAATGGCTTACCAATTGACTTCGGATAATCAACATCACTGTGGGACACAGTTTTAGATGGCTGATTATATGCGCCGTAGCGGTACCTGTTGAAACATTTTTGTGTAACATATTTTCTCATGAAAATCCGCAGAGTAAGACCAACAATTTTCGCCATTCAATGCGCTGGAGCGAGGATCATGTCATTCTCACCTTTTGGCATTGATCATGTTTCGCAGCAATACAAGTGAACAGTTCACACACGTGTGTTGGATGCTTCCTCTCTTGTATATGATAGGATCCCTACGTTTTGTAAAATTGTTGACAGCTGCCTGAAGCCCCTCCATGTGGCAGATATTTTTTATCTACAGACTTGAAATTTGGTATATACGGTATTCAGACATGTGGAAAACTTTTTAATCGGTTTTCATTCATAAAAAAAGGCTGCTAAGGGGTCAAAATTGAAAACTTGATATTTGGCGGGGGCATCAGATTTTTATTTATTCATCAACTGTTTCACGACTGCGCATGTATGAATCATTCACATGACAGCTTAGATAGAGAGAGTGATAGTACCTGTTAGAGTCCCAACTATGGGTTAAATAGAAACAGACTTGAAAAAAAACAAATATATTCTATTAAAAAATTTTTCTTCAAAATCACTGGATTCGGCATTAAATAACCTGTAAAGGGTTGATATACCGTAAAACAAAAACAACCAAACCAACTATATATAACTTGATTTGCCAACACCTAAAACAACATGACTGACCACATTTCCATGTGATACATTTATAAAAATGTATAATAAATTATTTTTATTGATTTTCAAACCAAGAGAAAACATATTTTCCCTATCTTTTATTTATTTTATTATTTTCTGCTCAAAAAGCCAACTGTCGTCTGCCCGTTTCCATTATATAAACAAAACAGGAGAAAATGAGGAGGAGACCTGTGAACAGGAGGAGAAGGAAGAGAAAGAGATACTATGAATCAAGAGTGGAAGAGGAAAGAGAAAAGAAAGCTCATAGACGAGGGAGAGAAAAAAGATAGAGAAATAAACAATACGTAAAGAGAGAGATAGACCGTATATATAGAGAGGAGACTGACAACGGCAATCAGAGCTTGGCACTGAGAAGTGAAAGTCAGGGGTAGCAAAGGCAGCGAAAGGTGACAATGTCGCAAAACCAACTGTAGACAGTGGCAGTGACAACGGAGGTGAACATTAATGAGACATAGCTGCAAAACAAAGGCAACGGTGACAATAAAAGTCATTTTGACTAGTGGCGAAAGCGAAAAGACTAACGGAATAAGAATAAACTCAACGACGATATAGCTGGATGAAAAATCGAAAGAATGGCAAAATACTAACGACAGACCAGTAATTTCATATGAGCTTCGGAAACGCGTTATTTGGAGCTAACTGCGCGCTTAACAATTGTAAACAACAAAGGAAGATGACAGAATATAAACAAACCATAGGAAAGAAATCTAAAAACAAAAGAAAGGACACATTTTAAAAGGAAATCCGTGAGTTATCCAGCCAAAACTTTTCATCTCTCTCATATAACTTATGATTTGTCTCAAACAAAGCAAACAAACTTTTTTTTATATGAATTTGGACAGTTACATTTTGATTATATATTTTCTCTTGGTACAATTTGAATGACAGAGGACTATTTCATTTAGTTATATATTTATTTATTTTTCTTGAATTGAATTGAATTTTATTTATTTTATATAAATAAAAGTGTGTTAATTTTTCATCAGTATTTGTCCTCGTTATGCCTTTGTGATTTCGCTGTCCAGCATATTTCATTTTATTGTTTTCTTCGAGATGGATTTTCCTTTCCATACCAATGTATTACCAAGGAATCTGGGAAATTTCTTTTTATATATATATATATATATATATATATATATATATATATATATATATATATATATATATTGTTACGTCACCCATCTCTACTGTCCCCAGCAGGGCTGGGATACAATGTAACAATATATATATATATATATATATATATATATATATATAAATAGTCATCCACATACAGTACTGTTTCGCTATTTCACAGCTCATCAGTGCAGCTAGACAAGCAACTACCTCAAGCCAAGATTGAAACCTGACCTCCCAAGCGATAGTTGGAGCTTCTAATCATTGCACTATTTGGCTGCTACTATGCGTGCAGTAAATTAACAATGTTTTGGCATTGTCAAAATACCTAAGCTCAATTTGTTTACACAAATGAACATCACTTAATATGTTAATGGTAATTTGTATATCACTTCCCAATATGCTCAACCCAAGATAGAGAGCATTATAGTCATCCACATACAGTACTGTTTCGCTGTTTCAAGCTTGATTTGCTAACACCTAAAACAACATGGCTGCCCACATTCCCAGTTTAGAAAGGTTCTAGTTGAAAATACAAAAATCATCCATATGGATTCAAACGTTAAAAGATTAAAAATACTGGAAACGCTTTATATAAGAACTGAACAACCAAAAATAAACAATATAAATTTTGAAAATAGTAGTAACATTTTAAAGTATTTGGGTACGTTACCATCCAATATATATATATATATATATATATATATATATATATATATATATATATATATATATATATATATATAAAGTTAAAATTTGTGGGCATGTTTTTAGCGATATTAACAACTTCGAAATGCTGTTATTTTTTATTTTTTCCGCTACCTTAGCAGTTTTTAAGAGCTATAAGCTCTTATTGTTATTCATATATCTATATGAATGGATCGCCCTTATTTTTTATGGGATGTATTTATTTATTTATATTATTAAATATTATTTTACGTGCATAAAAGTATACCTATGGACACGCGTGTTTCTGGCTTTTAGCTGTCGTCAGCACAGGTTAGGATCGAACTCATAACATCAGTATGAGAATGTGGATTCTGATGCCATGAGTTCGATCCTAACCTGTGCTGACGATGGCTAAAAGCCAGAAACACGCATGTCCATAGGTATAATTTTATGCACGTAAAATAATATTTAATAATATACAACATATATATATATATATATATATATATATATATATATGTATATGTTGTAATGTAAAGTTATAAATTGATAAAAATAAAAAATAAATAAATGTAAATTCTATACCATTTTGTAAATCGCACCTTTTAAACCATTGTGCACTTATTTTACACACGTTCCTAACTGAAGCATATAAAAGCATCACGTTTTTTATGAAATAGCAATCAAAAACTGCCTGTAGACGACTGATGTAACCCAGTTGAAAGTACTTGCAAAAAACAAGTAAATAAAACAGTTGGACGAAGAACTTTCTTGCACAGATTCGATCTAGAAATAAGAACGACAATTCGAAAAATTACAAAGAAAGCTCATTAAGCAAAACCACTCCGTGCTATTCAATAATACTTGTCTGAATGAAAACATGCTGCCTAAATACACAACGTGTTTGTGTGTGTGTGTGTGTGTGTGTGTGTATGTGTGTGTGTGTGTGTGTGTGTGTGTGTATTATATATCCCAGGCTCTAGTTCTTACAAATCTCTTTATATCTATCTTTCAAACTAGTTCATATCATTTATAACACATCACCCAATAAGTCCCTGGCCTAATTAATAACAACTTTTAGACTTTATTCATCAACATAGTCTCCTTCTAAAGTGATGCACTAATTCCAAAGTTTCTCGAACAATTCGATACCCATTTTGGAAAAGAATTTTTCTTTGGTCTCAAAGTACGTCCCTATTTCCAATATCACTTCTTGTTTCCAGCCAAATCTCTTTCCTTGGCGCATTCTTAAAATTTGCAAGCAGTCAGTAGTTGCTGGAGATCATATCTGGCGAATAGGGTGGATGTGGAAGCAATTAAAATCATAGTTTTTGGCATCGTTATGATTGACTTGTGAGACCCTGCATTTTTCTTTGTTTTTACGACGATTTCTTCTTTCAAATGTACCAATAATGCTATGTAATGTGACGAGCATTGTATGCCAATGTTTAAGTCGGGCTTACCTATGGTGAAAATGAGTTTGTCTAAGAGCTATAAAATAACTATAACAGTCATTTGGAAATAACTGCTAAAGTTGCTCTGGTAATGTGTAATGTTGAATCATTGCATTCAGGATCGTGTTGAATCGTTGTAGATGTCCGGGTTGTAATCGACATAGTTATTCAGGATTGTGTCATGTCAAATCATCGGAAATGTTCAGGTTTGAATCAACAAAGTTGTTTGAGATCATGTAGTATCAAATCATCAGAGGTATTCGAGTTCAAATCGATGGAGTTATTCAGGATCATGTCATGTCGGATCAACAGACGTTTTCGAGTTTGAATTGATGGAGTTGTTCAGGATCGTGTCGGGCCGCGTGGACGAAATTGTTCAGGACCGTGCTGCCACATGTGATAATAATATTTTTTTTCTTCTCTCTTCTCTCTTCCTACCCTACGAAAATCAAAGCCTTACCTACTGATGTTTGCATCTTTGATTGCTTTAGTCAGTTTTCACCTACTCCTGTCAACTCAGCTGACTGCTAATTTAACTCTGAATTGAAATGGTGTATCCATGATTCATTCATTGTTATATGTTGATGCAAAACCCAATGTTTTAAAATAAAAACAAGGTTCTTGTCCAGAATTCTCCCTATATTAAGAAATATATATATTTTTTTTTTCATTTGTATGATGTAGGTGTCATAATGAAACAAAAATATATTCCCCAAATCACATAAATTGATCAAGTATTTTCAGTATTTCTAAAAAGGTCATTTTTAAAAAATTAATGTGAATTCGTAGGCATTACAACTTAAATTAAACAAGTTTGAACTATGTTGAATTATGTTTTGTTTTTTTGTCCTTTTTAAGATTGTTTTCAAAATGGCGGACAAGATGGTCGCTGTTTGGTTATTGATAAACTTTGATTTTCTCATTTAAAATAAAACTACCAGATCAATTTACGTGATTTTTGGAATATGATATTTTTATTTCGTCATGGCTACATATATCATACAGATTTTTCTTCTTTTTTTTTAATGTAGTGCATTCTGAACAAAAAAAAACAAGAAAGAGTAACCTAATTCTCGAATTATGAAGTCGATTTGAGAGTAATTGGATAATATTTCTAAAATTGCATTTGTAATCTAAGCTGTAAATTATGCGCAAAAGATGTAATTACATCTATCTATCTATCTATCTATCTATCTATATTTTTGTGTGTCTATCTAACTATTTATCTATATTTTTCTTCAAAGGAGATATTCATGTGCATGTTTTATGTTTATCATCTGGTAAGTAATGCCGAAAGAACTGACTTGTTTGCTTGACACATATCTCGATCAATCGATCGACAGCAAGAAACGGTGTGATATCTTCGAAATTGACAGCATTTCATTTCACGCTTACATGCACCTGATACATTATTGTCACGCAGGTCATCATCAGAGATTACTCACTGACATGGTGTTCCCTGGAGTCTTGTTGACAACAAGTCTCCCCAGATTTTCAGTACTCTCCACTTCTTTTGATAAATTTTGCAAATGATTTTACGTCATCACAACAGCCATTTGGCTTTAACTTCTCACTAACAACGACCATTGGTCTTCACTGGAATTTGAAAGGCAACAAATTTCCTCAAGGTCCCAGTCGTCTTTGCATTTATCCTATGGAGGTCTGTTTAGTGTTTCTCAACCACCCTCGTTTTTTCTATCCACATTGAACTTTTACGTCTATTTGGTATGGTGCCAGTCGATGCTGACACCATATTGGCAAGGAGAGGTTTAATTAATTTACAATTTTGTGATTTCAGTTTTCTCAGTTTAATGTAGTTTTCCCCCTCTATCTTTTTCTTTTCCTTACGTTGCATTTTACCAAATTGCTGATTATCATTTACGTTCTGCATTCAAGGGTTTTCCTTGGGATTTCAACTGTTTCCAGTAGTACAGGCTGTTGTATAGTCTTAGATTCCCCCGTGATACCGATTTCTCCTAGACCTTTTACCAAGTTCTTTGGACTGTCCCTAATGCTACTAATATTATTGGTATTATATTGATTTATTATTATTATTATTATTATTATTATTATTAAACATGCAAGAGATATTTGCATTAAAAACACACACAAACAAAATATATTTGTATAAAGTACATACACATGCAAGATACATTTGTATTAAATGAACATACATACAAGATACAGTTATATTAAATACAAACACATACAAAATACATGTGTATTAAATACATTTATATATATATAGTGCATTTGTATTAAATACATACAAAAACAAGATACAATTACATTAAATACACACATATACAAGATACATTTGTATTAAATACACACATATACAAGATACATTTGTATTAAATACAAACACATACAAGATACATTTCTATTAAATACACGCACATACAAGATGCATTAGTATTAAATACGCATATATGCAAAATTCATTTGTGTTAAACACATATATAAGATACATTTATATTAAATACTCACACATACAAGGTATGTTAGTATTAAATAAAACACATTCAAGATACAATTGTATTAAATACACACACATACAAGATGCATTTGTATTTAATACAAACACATACAAGATACACTTGTATTTAATACAAACACAAGATACATTTGTATTTAATACAAACACATACAAGATACATTTGTATTTAATACAAACACTTACAAGATACACTTGTATTTAATACAAACACATACATTTGTATTTAATACAAACACTTACATGATACAATTGTATTTAATACAAACACATACAAGATACATTTGTATTTAATACAAACACTTACAAGATATACTTGTATTTAATACAAACACATACAAGATACATTTGTATTTAATACAAACACTTACATGATACACTTGTATTTGATACAAACACATACAAGATACAATTGTATTTAATACAAACACATACAAGATACACTTGTATTTAATACAAACACATACAAGATACACTTGTATTTAATACAAACACTTACAAGATACACTTGTATTTAATACAAACACATACAAGATACACTTGTATTTAATACAAACACATACAAGATACATTTGTATTTTATACAAACACTTACAAGATACATTTGTATTTAATACAAACACATACAAGATACACTTGTATTTAATACAAACACATACAAGATACACTTGTATTTAATACAAACACATACAAGATACATTTGTATTTTATACAAACACTTACAAGATACATTTGTATTTAATACAAACACTTACAAAATACACTTGTATTTAATACAAACACATACAAGATACACTTGTATTTGATACAAACACATACAAGATACAATTGTATTTGATACAAACACATACAAGATACATTTGTATTTAATACAAACACTTACAAGATGCACTTGTATTTAATACAAACACATACAAGATACACTTGTATTTGATACAAACACATACAAGATACATTTGTATTTAATACAAACACATACAAGATACACTTGTATTTAATACAAACACATACAAGATACACTTGTATTTAATACAAACACATACAAGATACATTTGTATTTTATACAAACACTTACAAGATACACTTGTATTTAATACAAACACATACAAGATACACTTGTATTTGATACAAACACATACAAGATACATTTGTAAAAAATACGCACACATAGAAGATACATTTGTATTAAATACAAACACATACAACATACATTTATATTAAATACAAACATATGCAAGATACATTTGTATTACATACAAACTCATACAAAATACATTTGTATTAAATACACACACATACAAAGTGCATTTGTATTAAATACACATACATACAAAATACAATTTAGTAAATGCAAACATGCTATGCAACATACAAATATCTGTGTGTGATGTCGCCAAGCTAATCAAGAACCTTGATTCTAGTAAAGCAACTGCCCCTGACGGCATTCCAATTATACTGTTGAAAAAGCTTCAAAAGAACTTGCCCCCATACTTACAAAACTGTTTAAGTGTTGTCCTAAGGAGAATTGCATCCCAACACCCTGGAAAACCTCATCAGTATGCCCTGTATTTAAGAATTCAGGTGATAAGTCATCTTCCTCTCAGTACAGACCAATAAGTCTCCTGTGTGTCATGTGTAAATTGCTGGAATCCATATTAAATAAAGAAGTAGTCAACCACCTCAGCAGAAATAACCTTCTTAGTGACATGCAATATGGTTTCAGTTCTGCCAGATCTACAGCAGATGTGCTAACGGTTATATCTCATAGGATTAGTGAATTTCTCGACAAAGGCTTCCTTTCTAGGGCAATTGATCTTGACATATCAAAAGCCTTTGATAAGGTATGGCACACAGGCCTACTTCACAAGATTTCCAGCTACGGTATTACTGGAAATGTTTTCTCAATTATTAAATCATTTCTTTCTGATAGGCTCATAAGAATAGTGGTTGATGGGCAGAAATCAGAAGCCCACAGTATTAATGCTAGTGTCCCTCAGGGGTCTATCCTGGGCCCAACTCTCTTCCTGATCTACATCAATGATCTCCCAAAATACATACTTAAATCATTCGTTGATATCTATGCTGATGACACGACCATCTATGACAAAGTTCTCTCTGATTCTCTCTCCTCTGATCTTGAGCGCGTGGTACAATGAGGGCAGCATTTTATCATAGAAACAAACATTATTAAAGTTAACAGAGAGCTTGTTTAATTTTTTAGATATTTCTTTTTTTCTTATCCTTTTTTGTTTGAAAATCAAATTATTTTCTTTTGATTCTCAAACGAAAGAAAAAAATCGAAAAAATAAAAGAATGTATAATTAAACAAACTCTTTGTCATTTTTAACTATGTTTCTTTATGTTTCTTTATACACACATATACAAAGTACATTTGTATTAAATACACACGCGTACAAGATACATTCGTATTAAATACAATACATGGATATATATATATATATATATATATATATATATATATATAATTCGTACATTGGCATGACTCGAACCAGCATCTCCCGTTGTTTAACATGTCACCTGTCTTCCCCGAATAGTTCAATGTATCAGCACCTCATAGCACACCAAACCCCTAAAACTGAATTTAGAGACATATTAATAAAAAACACGGCCATTTTAACTGTCTCATATTGCGAGGTGCGCCTCCCAATCTTTGAGGCATTGTTAATCCATATAAACCAACGATTAACCAGACTCAAAATGAAACGGAGGGCACGCTCAAGTGCTTTTGAGTATTTTAGTGATTTTAAGCGATTTTAATCGTCTTTTAATCGTCTTTTAATTTCATCTCGCTATTTTCATTTTTCAATTTCATTTTTTATTTTTTACTACTCGCCTGAGGATGACCAATGGAGGTCGAAAACGTTCGCGATTATGGGAAATTTCTTTTTTCACTCGAAAAAAAACGTTCAGAAAATGGTCCAACAAAGAGAAAAGGAGGATTACAAGAAAAACAAGCAAGAGTTGTCTGTGCTATTTAATGAAACGTGCATAAAAGAAAAAATGCTGCCTAAATATACTAATATATGTATATATATATATATATATATATATATATATATATATATATATATATATAACTACTTCATTTACTCACATAAAATTAATATACGAAAGTATAGATTTATGCGTAAACTTGAAGTATTTACTTCAAAAGTGCTCAATACATAGGTAGAGCTAGTTAGTAATTTATAAAATATATATGGCGATTAAGCTACACTGAATATTCGGCGTTTCATCCACTCTAGGATTCGTCAGGCTTATGTGCGAATTCTGTGGTTGTTTATCGTTTTTATATGGTCCTCTTCTATTGAGGATTTAGTTAGCCAATCAGCTTTCTAGTATCCACCGCGCCCCTTCCTATCAGCCAATGTATGTATGTATGTGTGTTTGTATGTGTGTTTGTGTGTCCGCTAAAAACTTTCGACAGACACATCGAAAATTCACAAACTCGGTATCATATTGAAGCCCCATCCTTCGCTCGAAAAATATCGAAAAATTGGCCAAAAACGTTAATTTTAATTTTTTCACCATGAAATCGACAATTTTCTACAGGGTGGGGGGTCAACAAAATGGTCCTCTCGTGACGACGACCGGTTCTACACATGCGTCAGATGACGTCATGACCTGATTTACTTAAAATAGTTGAAAAACTGATTAAATTTCATGTACGTTGTGTTAGCTCAGTTGTTTAGCGCATTGGTTCGTTATCTAAACGTTTTAGGTTCGAATCGTGGTGTGAGATGTCTTTTTTTTGCGATTTTTTAAATTTAAATATTGAACCAGTGTTATTTAAGCCATTTTTCACGTAACGTTCGTTTTTCTGTTTTTTTTTTTTTCTACTTCGCTTATCCACCCCCGACCACACACCCAAAAATACCCAGGTACCCACCGATTTTTTAAATTTTAATATCGAAACAGGCTTATTTAAGCCATTTTTCATGTGTTTTTTTTGGGGGGGGGAGTTATTTTTCAGAAGTTTTAACTTTCGTTTTTCTGTTTTCTTTTTTGTTTTTATTTTTCAGATTTTTGCATTTAACGTTTGCCTTACGTTAGTTTTTTGTGTGTTTTTTTTTACTTCGCTTATTCCGCCCAGGTACCCCCCACTTTATTTTCCAGATAAGTTTTAACGTTCGTTTTTCTGCTTTCTTTTTTTATTTCGCTTATTCTTAGGTTTTCATTAACACCCCCAACCCTCGCCCGACCAAACACCTCCAAACACTTGGGCAACGCCGGGTACCTCCCTGCTAGTCTATATATATAAAAGCGATAATGTGTGTATGTATGTATGTTTTGATCTACCCCCCCCCCCTCACCAACACACACACCCCAAACACCCGGGCGACGCCAGGTACCCCCGCTAGTACTTTCATAAATCAGAGTCCATTTTCTGTAGGCTGTTTTTGAACCCAGTCAACGACGGGTACTTTTGCTAGTATATATATATAAATAGCGAGATGAAATGAAAAGACGATTAAAATCGCTTAAAATCACTAAAATACTCAAAAGCAAAAAATATAAATATAAAGAGACGAATATTGGCTGAAGAGAGCTTGATAAGGATACCTTAAACGGGCCTTATTATCGAGCTTGAAACCGACGGTACCAATGACCTGTCTCAACTAACAACTTTCTGTACACAAAATATAAGTACGCTCTTAAAATTTGGATTTTCCTTTTAATTGAGCACTCTGCTGGAATTCTTTTTCCAAAAAAAAAAAAAAAAAAAAAAAAAAAAAAAAAAAAAAAAAAAACTAATCATAATTATATATATATATATATATATATATATATATATATATATATATATATGTGTGTGTGTGTAATCATTAAAGTTAAATTCTCTAGATTAAGATATATATAAAAATATATTCAAGTTAAGAATTTATTGTTTGAAACAAGGAATATATGGAGAAGAATTATATTTATTTCCTTAATCCATAGATTTTCAATAATGGCTCATATCATCAGATGAAATGAAATATATATATATATATATATATATATATATATATATATATATATATACTCGGGGTTTTTTTATTCAAAAGTAATGGACTAGTGAATTCAACGAGGTTGTTAGATAGTGCTCAATAAAAAGAGCTGATAATACTTGTTTATTGTTATATAAACATGCTCACATCCCACTGCTACAAAACAGCCACTTGTTTCAATCAAACAACAGATATCATCAGGCAGCGACTTGACTATTCAAATGTTCACATTTGAATAGTCAAGTCGCTGCCTGATGATATCTGTTGTTTGATTGAAACAAGTGGCTGTTTGTAGCAGTGGGATGTGAGCATGTTTATATAACAATAAACTATATATATATATATATATATATATATATATATATATATATATATAGTTTTTGTATGTTCCTAAACGATAAGTTATTTGCTGTAGGAAATCTTAAGCATGAGATTTCAATGCAGAGCAGATCACTTTTAAGTCAGCTACAGACTTGATTAATTTGTCTCGCCTGATAAGACCTGCACTGGGTCAAAATAAATTTATATGAGATTGGACTAAGTTTAGTTTGATTTTTTCCTTTTACCTTTATTACTACTAACTCACCATTTACTAAGATCAAAAGCCATTTAAGGTTTAATGAGATGGATACATTGATAGTTCAGTGATGCTGAATACTATGAGAAGGTTGTATAATCATCACATGCCACCCACTTAAAACAAAAGCCAACCCAGAAGAAAAACAGCAATATTCCCCCTTTGTCAGAAAAATAGTTTATGAAATGTGAGAACTAAAGGATAAAATAAAGGGGAACAAAGAGTCTCCGGACTGCTGAAAGTCCACTTTCTATTTTCCTTAAAATGTAAAGGCAACCCTGATAATGATGACCCATGGTTATGTTTTTGTGTCTATAAAAAGCTTTATCGATTTCATTGTTAACTGACTGATTGATCAGGTGATTGGATTTTTTTAACTGCGCAGCACATGGCCACAAAACTTATGTTGAGTATATTTTTCCAACGCAATAGACTTGATTCTCCACACGAACACACACACACACACACAAACATGCACATACACACACATGCACACACGCACACGCATGTGAATGCTTTATGTGTACGTGTGTTGAATGATAGTTGATCACATGAGCACATACAAATCATGAAACTGACAAGCAAACACACACACACACACACATATACGAAACACAAAGCAACGTCTACCTCTTTATATATAAATACTAGAAGAATACCCGTCCTAGACAGAACAGCTTTGCAACATTTTTTTTTTTTCTTTATTCCATTTTCACCCCAAACAAGGCACAGTGCCACTTTGATGTAGGAGTTACTATCGGGGACATAAGTTGCAGGGATACTATGCAAGGAGTTGTGCAGAAAGATGTCTGTTCACATTACACTTGAACTTCTGCATGTCAGTACAGTTGGGAAAGCAGGTACCCGGAAGGAAGTTCCAAAGTCTAGCAGTTCTGGAGGCTTTCTTACATCTAGGGATCTCTACTGTGTAGGGGTGGGATTTTGCTGCTTGTTTGGTTTGTCGAGGATATTTATGTTGAGGGGATACAAGGGCTTGTAGTTCGTCAGAAAATCTACCATCAAAATACTTGTAAAACAAACAGAGGGATGCACAATTTCATTGATGGGACAGAGGTTGAAGCCTAGATGACAGTTCTGGACCTATCAGGTTGGCAACTCTCTTTTGAACCCTGTCCAGGAACAAGAGACTGGTAGCAGATGCACCAACCCAAATGTGACAACAATACTTCATACATTGGCAAATGGTGGCCTTGTAGAAGTACAGGATACTTTTAGGCATAAGTAACTTTCTAGCATGGTAGAGAGAGCCCACCTTCTTTGCAGTGGCCTTGGCACTACTCTCAATTTTTGTCTCATTAAGAAGATTAAAATCAAGATATTTATATACTATTTCTCTTTGTCTGTTTGTCTGTCTGTCTGTTCCACTTTTTCTTGGAAACTAATGTACTGATCTGGCTAAAATTTTGTATGAACCTTTGTTATGATAAAGTACAGCGAACTAAGTATTATGGTATCCGTTGGATGCACAGTTAGGGATTAATAGGGATTAGCTACCACAATATATCACATTTATATAAAAAAAAACTATTAGGAGGAATGATCTTCAACAGTATAAAGAACTTTCAGCTCTTCCTTTTCCTCATTCGGACACTGTCCAAATTTCTGCCTTTCGTTGTTGTTTTAAAAGAGTTTTTGTTTTTTCTTCCGTACTATGTTTTCGTTTACTATTAATATATAGAAATGTATCTCGTGTCTATAAACGCGGTTCTCGTATA
The DNA here is from genome assembly GCF_053919585.1 of Euprymna scolopes. NCBI lineage: Eukaryota > Metazoa > Mollusca > Cephalopoda > Sepiida > Sepiolidae > Euprymna > Euprymna scolopes. The sequence goes on along the minus strand of NC_136487.1, from coordinate 75,878,703 downwards.
TACACATAAAAGACTGTCTCGTGAAAAGAACATCGTCTCTATAAAGACCTATGAGAGAAGTGCACTTTTATATCATTCAGCAAATAAACAAACCATGCAGAGTCAGTTGAAACAAATTGAAATCATCGCGTGTTATTTAGTCCAATATTTACCACCACATTCAAAGTGTGATTTTCTAGTCAAGAGAATTAAATCTATTTCTGTAGATCAGGGTTTCACAATGGAGTCCGTACCACCCATCATTGGGGGGGGTACGAGATTTCAGATGGGTGGTGACCAAATTTTTAAAATTTTCTTTTTTTTAAATTTTTTTCCTTTGAAGATTGCAACGCTGGGTATAGGGCAGCCAAACCAGCTGCCATCATTGCCCTGCTTTTTATTGAAACCAACCGAGAGCTCTTTTTAGTATCCTCGTTGTTCCCTTAAGTGCAATTGTCTGGATCTCTTTTGCACTTGGTTCACCAGGAATATTAGTTAGATAGGACGTCAAGTTCTTCTTCATAAGCCCTGTGGCACCTAAACTGGTCTGATAGGGAATCCCTGAGATCCTTTAGGGAGGAGACGGTGAAAAACTAAGAGCTTCTAGTAACGTTACTATGTGTTTCTTAACCCATTTGCTTTTGGATTCACAATTCATATGGAAATTAGTTGCATCACGCTTATTTTTAATTGGAAAAATTAATCCAAGAATCACACCCCGTAACGTTGACAAAACAATACGAATCTTCAATTATTTATTTTCACTTTAATTATGTACTATCACTGCTATTAACATTATTACGAGATCAAAGTGTAGTATCTGTTCTTCAGATGCTGCACTTCAATTTTTTGTTTTCTGTCAGTGGAGGAGAAATCCTTCACAACTGAGACAATTTTTATTTTTGTTCCTTTTCTCCACGTTAAAAAATGACCCTGGTGTCTAACTCTGTCCCGTGGGGAGGCATTGTAAATAGGAACATTATTATGTAAGGATGCATGTAGGGAGAGGGGCAGTAGTAGGTGTCCGAGTGTTCTGGGGGAGGGGGGCGTTTGCCGAAAAGATATATCAGTGAATCTTTTACCCTTACAAACAGCTTCATTACATAAACTTAGGAAAACTCAAGACATAAAATAGTTTCGTTGGAAACCTTGACTTGTCACTTATCTTCCCTCAGAAATATCAAGCAGTCCTTCCAGTTTCGGTTTGGACACGTTACTTCAGGCTCCACAAATAATCCTGCTTCATTCATATTGTGTGCATCGGATGATTCTATTGTTCACATTGTTTTTCCCGACATCTTTATAGTCAGAATACTTTCTCGAAAGACATCGGGTACTTAGAGGAGAGACCACATGGAGGTTGCTAACATCCTAACTGAAAGTGTTTTGTAAGAAATTCTGCAGAAATAAGCAGGTTCTTTATTGGATGGTTTGTCCGCCCACAGATTTGTTTGAACAAATCAGATTGCATGTTATTACTAACTGCCGAGGATGTTCTTGGTCCCAAAATTATCCTTTCAGATCGCCAGAATTCGAAAAGACGTAGGCTTGAATGGACCTCGAATTCTCACTTAAGGCTCAAAGCAGCAAAATTACTTTGTTACTTTGAGACGTTTTAATGCCCAAATGTGGGGCGAAATATTATCATTTGCAAACACCAATGCCCTTATGTCGGGAAAATTATTATATTTTTGCACGCTTTGTGCTCTGTGAATCCATTGACTTTCTTGATACTGACCTGTCTTGTCCGCCATTGGACTGAATCTACAGAGAACTTCACGAGGCTACCAGACTTGCAGTATCCATCTTGGAAGATATCTCAACCTTTCAACTTGCGCAGTTCTTCATCAGCGGAAGTTTTCTACCCAGCTTTTATCGAAGACGAACTGTTATCCCTTCAGGGACGTTACCAGCCCATCGTGGCAGATAGCTGAAGATGACGCATCTTTTGCAACTTGTATCTTTTGCTTTAATAAAATTTACGTTGAAGTTTAAAAAGTGAGCCGGTTGTATTTCTGATTGGTTTTCTTCCATTCTGCCAAGAGCAAAAGCCTATGTACGGATTTTCTCACAGTTTCTATGGAGTGAACTGAATTCGAACTTGGCACACCCAGGTCATCAGCTCGTATCATTAACAACTTAGTCACCATCACTTCCTACTTATTTCGTAAACGTTCGTATGGAAGAAAGAACATGCTGTACTAATGATTTTTTTAAGCATTCCAAAATTTTTACAGATGATTTTCAAATACAAAATTATTGGTAGTATGGGAATTTGTGTATGTTATGTGAAAGCAAAAAGAGAACACTGTAGGGAGAGTTATAATTGGGGTAATCCGATGCGATAAAAGAAGGAAATAAGAAGCGGTAAAAGGGAGGGCGGGCGTATGTATAGCATGAAAGCGAAAGTGAAAGTTGAGGTAGGAGGTAGTGGAGGGAGAGAAGAAAATGAGAAAAAAAGGGGGAATACCATAACCGCATTTCAGCTAATAAAGTAAACGGCTTATTAATCCGAAAGAGAACGGGTATTATGCACTAGCACGAACTTGACCTTCGTAAACACAAGGCCTGTGCGATCGAAAGTGACGTCATGCTAATAGGTGCAAGCAGACGAAATCTATCGAGCAGTCAGAATGTCGATAATGAATGAAAACTTTTTAAAAATAGTATTAGAAAACGTTTAAAATCGCATTCATTGAATTGAACTCGTGAACATCTATACACGTACTAACAAGAACAAAGGTAAATACACATACACAGGGAACAACATCTATTCTAAAAAAAAAAAAGCCCTCGGATATAAATCCCAATCATAATGAAATCAAGTGTTAGCTCCGAGAGGAGTTAGCTCCCTTGATCTCTTAAAAATTTAAGTTAGCTCCCTTAATCTCTTAAAAATTAATTAAGTAAAATAAATTTTTTTTAAAAAGTCAAATACTCAAAAACGCACATATTCACACAGTGAACATTTTGACTTGTAATTAATATTCACCCAAACACGTGTTGTATCATAAACATTTACTAACATAAAAGTAACTTTTATATTCTTATTTCTTACATAAAACTATTTTCTCATAAAGTTTTGGATTTCATCATTTTTCATTTATAAAACTCTCTTTATGTTTTATGTTTTAGGTTGCTACCTGGAGACGATTCTATTATTTCAATGTTTTATCTTATTTTCATTATATTATGCATGCACGTTCCATATGTGACCATTCATTTTATTTCTTCACTAAAACATAACTTTTATGCCCCAAAATTATATTAAACGTCGGTGTGTTTCTTGGCTAAATCACAAAGACACTTCTAAATGGCTGTCTGTGCTCTTTGCTGTGCCCTAATCATTTTGAATGACCAATAAATTTAATTTAGTTTATTTTCCATACTTTACTTATATTCTAGATTTTTTTTTTTTTTTCGTTTTTGATTTTCTTTAAAATGTGCAATAATCGATTAAAGAAAAATAGCAGAACAGAAACTAAAGAGAAAAGAAAAGAAGAAGAGGAAGAGGAAGAAGAAGAGGAAGAAGAAGAAGAAGAAGAAGAAGAAGAAGGAGACACGTTGATGTTAAAATTACAGATCGTCTTTTTATGAAAAAAGAAATATAATTTAAATGTAGACTGGAATATATAGCTTAGAACGCTAAAATACGGTGAAAGGAGGGGGCCTTATGATGAAGAGGAGGAAGAGGAGGAGGAGGAGGAAGAGGAGGGATTCAAGTCAGAAAGAAAGAGAGATGCAATGCGCGCGCACGTGTGTGTGTGTGTGTGTGTGTGTGAAGGAGAGAGTGGTTGGATGAGGGATGTATGAGGGAAGAAGAGGAGGAGGGATATGTCAGAGAGTGAAAGAAAGAGAGGATGGATGCGTGTGAGAAAAGGAGCGAGAGAGAGAGAGAGGAGGAATGTGCGAGAGAGGGAGGAAAGATGTGTTAGAGAGGAGGGGGGAATAAGCGTTGCAGAAAGAGGAGGGGGAGAGGTGGAAGGAATGTGTGAGGAAAAACAGAGAGAAACAGACTGTGGGAAGAGAGAGAGAGAAAGAAAGAACTAAAAGTGAACCAATACAGGGAAGAATGACGACATAAATTTAAAAGAAAAATGAAACCATAAAAGTAATATAAACGAAAAAGAAAACAAAAACAAATACTGAAATAACAATGGGAAGGAACAACAAAACAAAAAAACAACAAGCAGAAAAAAAAATACACAAATAAAAAAAATGGAAAACAATGTTCCGAAATACAATGATAAGTCGTATTGAATTTTTCCTACTATTACTCTTGTAGCAGAAACAAACAGAACTCTTTTTCTTGTGCGTCAGTGCCTCCTCTGACTGTGCAATATAGCACGTACTGACCAATCAGAGGCATAGCGCAGGGACCTCCCTTACCCCATAAGGAACTCTAACTGCTTCCGTTCCGGACGAGAAAAACTCCTCTTTTTTTCCAGCTAGATGCCAAAGAGAGCGGACCTGTTTCTCTCTCTCTCTCTCTCTCTCTCTCTCTCTCTCTCTCTCTCTCTCTCTCTCTCTCTCTCTCTCTCTCTCTCTCTGCCTACACCGGTATCGACGATTCCCACTTGGAAGTAACTACCGAGCAAAGGCAGACAAGTTTTATCCGAGTTATATCTTTTGGGTATCTTACCCTGATTCGCTTCAATAAACCTTTTCCTTGTTAAGTTTTACGAAGTTGTTTGTTCGTTTATTCAATAGCTTGTGTCGAATTATTTATTTCATTAGGGAGTGCCCAAAAAGCACTGACTTAACTCCCTAAACTCTCATCTTGAACTCGTAGCGCAACAATAAAAGCGTTGATTAACAATCAGTTCAAAGTGTGTCTTTTTGTGACCTTCGTAATATACGTCATTAAGGTCCGTGAGCTGGAAAATGACGTCATTGCCTAGCAAGCAAGATTTGTCGAACAGCCAGACTGTCAATAATGAATAAAAAAAAGTTTTACAAAAAAGCATTAGAAAACTTTTAAAATTTCATTAAAAAAAATGAGACAAAAACAAGGAACATGATGAGTTGTGCTGAAACTCATTCAATATTAAAAAATATATATATAATAATAATAATAATTCAAAACAGAAAAATTGTGAGTTTATGCATTAAAAGTAATTAAACATTTTGTTGTTTCATAGATTTTAAAGACTAAAATTGTTCAGTATTTACTTATAAATTACATTTATAAAGAAGAAAAGAAAAGAACATGGACAATATTATTATTACAGACGGCCGTGATCGTTTGGAGGTTTAGTCCTCATTACAAGTGATAACTAAGAATAACATACTAACACTTCTACAAGGTCATTGTTGATGGAACGAGAATAACCTACTCGCATGGATTAAAAATATATCGTTAAAAGAAAACAAAGAATATTAGCATAAATTATATATATATATATATATATATATATATATATATATATATATATATATATATATATTAGACTACCTGTGACCCGTTGGGTCAGTATGTTAGCTATGGAATTCATGTATGAGCATGACACTTGTGACGTAAGTAAATAGGGTTTTTTTTTTTTTTTGACATAACAGAAACATTTCTATGAAAGCATATTAAAATGAAAACAGAATATAGATAGATTTCTATGAGTCGTTCTGTTTATTATAATTAATTATTTTTGGAAAATTTTTTTACAGTTACTGAATTATAAGGGGTTGGCCATACTTATAGGTAAATGTGCACTGAACAGATACCATAATACTTATTATAGTTGAATTCAAATTTTGATATATCTGCTTTTTTGTTTGTTTTGTTGTTTTTTTGCATCGTTCATTTCTGTATTACGTTTAAGTTATTTTAAACCCCACTCTTCCCATGTTAAATAATAATTTCGAAATAATAACGTTAATATTTCATCGTCCCAATTGTTCTTTTGTTTTTTTGTTTATTTTAAACCCCACTCTTCACATGTTAAATAATAATTTCGAAATAATAACGTTAATATTTCAGTGCGCAGGGCATGCGCGCATGCGCGACCGGATGTCGTAAACCGGAAAGTGGGGTACATACATCGTTACAAGATCATTTGAGTTTTATAATTATATAGATTAGTGATATTTGTGCCGATTACTGTAAAAAGAAAAAAAAACATCTTAAATGTGCATATATTTTCTTAAACGTAAAAACACACTAGTGAAGGTGTGATCTAGAGATTTTAGTCTTACTGGAAGTTTAAATCAATAAATAGTTATTATTTTATTATTACTATATGTAGTGGAAGATGTTTTATAAAAACAAAATCAAATAAAATAGATAATTAAAGGAATCGGTTTTGGCATCGGAAAAAAGGCTCAAATTCTTCCGATACCGATTCCCGATTCCGATTCTAATTAATCACCCCAATACTAATATATATATATATATATATATATATATATATATATATATATATATATATATATATATATATATATATATGGTTATCTTTCAGATGCAAGGTTCATTGTTTACTTGCGGTTTTAACGATGTAAGATTCCGTTGTACGGAAGACCAAATCGGCCAAAATGTCTGATGTTTTTATTGGCGCTTTTCTTCGTATTTTTAATAACATTTTTTTTGCACCATTTACAAGTTCTTTTTACAAATAATTTTTTTAATACTGTAATAGTAAAATAAAGATACATACGGAAAAAGTATCTCGTAATGTTTTCACACGAGATTTTTTTCCTGTTGATTTCTCTTTTTTTTTAAATATTAAAATTGATTTACTATTTAAAGTGATTTTAAAGCCTTTAACATGACGGAGTTTATAATGAAAACCAAACTACCGTTAAAATTAAAATAATCTTTATTAGAAATTTGTAACAAAATAACAAAATTATAAAACTATTAGATTAAAATTGAGAACTTTTAATTAAACAACGTGAACATTTTATAATGAGTGTTTTCATGAAATGTATTTTTAATAATAAAAAAAGTGAACTTTTTTTACTTAAACTTCATAAAAAAAACGTATCCAATATAGAATGTTACTAAAATAATTTTACTATTACAGTATTAAAAAAAATATTTGTAAAACCTGTAAATGGTGCAAAAAAATGTTATTAAAAAATACGAAGAAAAAACGCCAATAAAAACATCGTAGACGTATATTATCATTTAAACAGTATATTAATTTAAATATTTAAATTCAGTAAATAAATTTAAATATTTAAATTATGGCCGATTTGGTCTTCCGTACAACGGAATCTTACATCGTTACAACCGCAAGTAAACAAGGAACCTTGCATCTGAAAGATAACCATATATATATATATATATATATATATATATATATATATATATATATATAGAGAGAGAGAGAGAGAGAGAGAGAGAGAGAGAGAGAGAGAGAGAGAGAAGGAGGAGAGGGAATAGAAAAGTTGAAATGTTCAAAAAAAAGAAAGAATACCAGCAGACATTTAAAAAAAGGGAATAGAAAAAAATAGAGAGAGGAGGAGGTCATAATTTGAAATCTTCAAACTAACAAATATAGAATACCGGCAGAAATTAAAAAAAAAAAAAAAAAAAAGAGAGAGAGAGAGAGAAAGAAAAAATACGAAAGAAGATGAAAAAGATGTTCTAAGTTGTAATCTTTAAAAATATAAAAGAATACCAACAGAAATTAAAAAGAAGAAATAGAAAAGAAAAGAGAGAAGGAGGAAGGGGACGAGGTCATAAGTTGAAATCTTTAAAATAATTTTTAAAAAAGATATCAGCAGAAATTAAAGAAAACAAGAAATAGAAAAGAAAAAAATAGGGAGGTGAAGAAAATGGAGGGGAGGAGAATGAGGTTATAAGTTGAAATCTCTAAAAAAAAAAAAAAAAAAAATACCCGCAGAATTTAAAAAAAACTGAAAAAGAAAAAGTAGAGAGATTGAGGATAAGGAGGTCATAAGTTGGAATCTTTAAAAAAAGAAATGAAAAAAAAAACACAGTAGAATGCAAAAAGAATAAATAGAAAAGAAAAAAGATATATAGAGGTGAAAGAGTAGGAGGAGAGAGAGAGAGAGAGACGGAGGTCACAAGTTAAAATCTTCAAAAGAATCGATCGATCACGAGTTAAGTGTATGTGTTGTGTAAGAATCGGCACATTCGTGTACTCACGCAAATACACGTGCTGTGCGCAGAAGAGAATTGTACCAAGGAAAAATTTCATCGCGTAAACAAGTCATTGATTTTTTCCCCCAGACTCATAATAAAAGAAGGCAAAATGCAAATAGAATTCATTCAAATGTTTTAGTATGTAAGAGACTGAGATGTGATTCTTACGAACGCTAAAAAGCAAATGGCTTAAATAGCTTACTATTTTTTTTTCTCCACTTCATTTGGATCCTACTTCTTTGTGACTTCCAAAGGCAAGAAGTTTTCACAATACCGTGTTAACTCAAAGTATTTCTAACTGATGAAAATCGTTCAAAACCTCCAAAAGTAACACGTCTATGTGAAAGTAATAATCCAGTGCGAATTTAAAAAAAAAAAAACTCTTATAAAACCTATTCAACAAAAGCACATGGAAGAAACACAGGTACGATTGATCCTCCTATCCTATGCCTTTGTGCCCCAGGGCAAGGTAAAAAAGAATTCAATGACTCACATACTAGCTTTCTTCATCTTGAGCACACATTCTTATGTACTAGCAATAGTTAGGCGAACAGAAACAAACTGCTACTCACAGCTATAGACGAACTAACAAGAACAAGGTAAACCAACACACATACACAATGACATGCTGTTAAATACTCATATATTTATATAACTTACACATGCATATTGTCTTTGCCCAAGCACAAAAAATGCTGCTTACCTTAGAGGACATCATTCATATCTATAAACTTCATTCTGTTTTTATTTTTATCCAAGAGTTGTGAGGCTGGTGATAATAAACCAAAATGTTCAGTTTTTACTTTCCTTAAAGGTCAAAGGTTGTGAGAATGATATCCAAGATGAGAACAGTATTTCGAATTATCCCAATAATATAAATTATTAATCCTCATCTAAAAAAATTTGTTGAAAACAAACATAAAAATGATTACAGTACATATAAAATTGTACGCAAAGGAAAGAACAGCATATATTAGTACTATACAGTAAGAATAGAACATATGTTGCCAGAGTCAGAAACAGAGAACTCTGTGCGAACAGTAAGTGTTACATGCTAATGTGTGCTTCTAGGAGTCTCTGCAACTGCTATCAGAAGATGTAACCTAGAGACAAGTTTCAGAAATTTTGAGATAAGGATTGATTAGACTATTTGATTTATTCAAACTTCTATTTTTAACTTGGATGCTATTTTCACGTTTGACCTGATGTAACCTTTAACCTTATCTTTATTGTCTTGTTGAACTCAGGAATCTTTATGTTCAACTTAAAAATCTATGGTATTCCAAACAGAACCCATTATTTCATTCACAGGGATAGCTCACTCTTATTCCATCAGCCATGACTGGGTAGAAGTTTTAAGTAATTTGTAATTGTATTCTTATTGCCTGTAATAAGGATTGCACCTTCAATCTTCAGAAGACTATCACTTCGGCAAGGTCTGCTAGTTTGAAAAAGCATGCTCCTAGAAGCTGGACAGAAACAGCCGTCCAGTTTGAACCAAAAAGAGGCTAAAATCTCATTTTAAATTCCACACGCGTAGGACGCGTTTTCTTAACTTCAATACCGAAGAACACATTTCTAATGTTGGCCAGAATTAATTCAAGGGAGATAATTGATATATAAATCCAAGGAAAATAACTCAGATAATTTGACCCCAAGAATATATTTCGTAAATAGCATAAGATTTAAACTAAGATAACTCCGATTCAATAATTTTAGAAAAAAAAAAAATCAAACAAAAGCTTTGATGATACCATAAATAAACTACTGTCGACTAAACCCCAAACAATGCATGATGGTAGCAAAACGAATTTATTAAATTATATCTCGCATCACATAATTGAATTAACAACAATAAATATTCTATTAACAAAAGCAACAATTGAAACTATCTTCTGATAAAGATAAAATGAGTTACATTTTTGGCTCAGCTTAAACGACGATATTTTCATCTCACCGTTTCGCCCTTCTCCCTCAACTATTTTTATTACTGTCTGTTAATATTATTAAATAACGGTAATTTGGCCATTCTTATAAATAAGTGATGAATACGTATGCATATTTCTTGCCATTTTTTTTTTCTAGTTACTCTATTATAAAACTAACAGATTCTGCTGGCTCACTATCACTTATCTTCTAATTTCTCTATACACTACTTGAAATCATTGAAATGAAACTACTCTATCTATATATCTATAAAAGTGAGAATGTGTGTGCGAGGACAATTCTCAGCCTATATACTCAACAAATTTTAATCTACAAACTTGAAATTTGGTATATAGGGTATTCAGATATGTGGAAAAGTTTTTAATAGGTTTTCATCCGGAAAAAAAGGGCTTCTACAGGGTCAAAATTAAAAATTGGTATGTGGAAATCATTGGATTTTTCTCTGTTTGGTAACTGTTTCATGATTGTGCATGTGTGAATGGTTCACATTACAGATTCATTATGATAAGTATGAGTTGGTTTGAAAAACTATTTGAGGAGCGTGTCACGCTGGCTGAATAGTTATTGTACTTGACATACTGTCTTTAGGTTTTGATTTTGATCTCAGCTCGAGAATTTCTTTTTTTTTTTTTACTTGCAAGAAGTGGACTGTTTACCAAAAAATGACATAATACTCGCATGCACATGTCTCAGTTTCTGTATGAATTAAAATATAATATTTATGCATCTTTTACGAGTGAGCAACGCCAGGCGGCTTGCTAGTATATCTATAAAAGTGAGAATGTGTGTGAGGACGTATTTCAACCTGGATGCTCAACAAACGTTTATCTACAGACTTGAAATTTGATATATAAGGTATTCAGACATGTGGAAAACTTTATAATCGGTTTTCATCTGGAAAAAAAGGCTGCTAAGGGGTCAAAATTGAACAATTGGTACATTTGGGTTATCAGATTTTTATCTGTTTTAAACTGTTACATGACTGTGCATGCGTGATCAAGAAATATAACAGCATCCTTATGTTTAGAATAAATAGGTTTGAAAATACTTTTTAAAGATTGTGTCAAGCTGGTCTAATGGTTGTCTTATCTGAGTCACTGTCTTTAGGTTTTGGTTTCGATCTCAGCACAAGTATTTTTTACTTAGAAGAAGTGAACTGTTTAGAAAAAACATAATACACACATGCACATGTTTCAGTTTCTGTATGAATTAAAATATAATAGTTATGTGTATTTTACGACTGAGCAATGCCGGCGACCTACTAGTCTATAAGAAAAAGAAGACAAAATCTCTCTCTCTCTCTCTCTCTCTCTCTCTCTCTCTCTCTCTCTCTCTCTATTTCTCTCTCTCTTATATATCTTCATATATAATATTTTGATTGCAGAAATTCTCCTCTGGACCAAAGTACCGTAAGTTTGCAACAACAGATGCTACAAACAGATTTATTATGTCTAGACTATTAGCCACTATCTTATGTAACTTTAGAACGTCATTTTAAACACATTTAGTCATTATAATAAAATCCTACATTTTATCCTAGGAGCAACATCATCACAAGCACAACCATTTTTAGAGGAAGTAGTTCCTATTTTTTCCTTTAAATATCAAATCCTCCTACCACCCCCAGTCATCATCGGGAGGAATTCTTCACTTTTGACAGATATCGGGTTTCACCCTTCATAACTGGATCATAAACTCATACACATAACAAAATGTTTCCCTTTTCTGATTCAAAAATAATAAAGTCTCCAGAGACTAATTTCGTTCAATCTGATTGGCTGAGCTTTGACCATTCCTATATTCTGGATTAACGGTATTTGTATGCTAAACAAACACTAATGTACCATTCAAATATAACGTCGCAATGATACCTACTTTAGCACTCTGAGTAAATTGCTGCATTTATTTTCTTACATTTTACGGTGTACGTTTGCATTTCCTCCCCCCTCCCTCTTTCTCTCTCTCTCTCTCTCTGTCCCTCCTTAAGAAAAAAAGCATTTCATGGCGATGCCGAAGAAAAAACAACAAACATTTATTTCCTCTCTCTCTCTCTCTCTCTCTCTCTCTCTCTCTCTCTCTCTCTCTCTCTTGCTCGCTTTGTACATTTGTTCCAGTAATTAATTATATTTTTTCAAGTATAGTTACATTTTTTTAAAAGATGTACTTTATTCAAATATACTTTACTTAAACCTATGCAATTATTACAATCGTCGCTGAATTAAAAATAAATGTCACAGCAATATCATCTACTGGATTCTAAACATTGTGCACCCGTTAACATCTTTTTATGGGGGGGGGCAAATTTGTACATTAGGTCCACCTACACAATTTTCTTTAGAATGACGACTGTTATTATACACTGTAATTCACTGGCTGCCAGGTTTGTACGCACCTGCGATAAACAAATTGGAAAATGATAAAATCAACTTAAATTGATAAAAATTGTTCATTCAATCAGTATAATCCAAAGATAGCAAGGTTGATCTTCAGTTGAATAGAAAAGAGAAGTATACAGAGAAAAAATCAATTTTTTTTTACCGGATTATATTACCCATTGGATTTTAAATTCTGATTGTTGGATTCCTCTTAAAAATTCCTTTTCACTTTTCGGATTGCCATTGAAAGAGTCTTTAAATAAGCAGGAATGTTATTTCTGGTTTGTTTCTGTTCTTTTCCACATTTTTCAAATTTTTTCACATGTCTTCACATTCTTGAATTTATGACTATCATAAATTGCAGTTTCATCCAATGCCTCAACCAGTAAATCTAGCCTAACTACAATAATAATTTGCTAATTTCTTTCTGTCCTCTGATGAGAAGAATAGCAAGAACAGCATTCTTTGAAACTCAGTGGAGTAAGGACTTTGAATGTTGTTTGCAGGAGTATTCTGTTGAATAATAAATTTAATTATAAATTTAAATTTATAGTTTTAATTTCTTTTCTCTCATATATTAGTCCTCGCGTAAAAGAGCCGGACACAAAATGTTTTAAATAGTAATAATAATAGAATAGCAATAACAAAGACTTTCGCTGGCAAGGACTACTATTGACCGTAACCAGTTATACATTCCTTTTGAAATTTTCATCTCTATTTTTCTCGTTATGTACTGAATATTTGTTAATGAAACCTATATGAAATATATTCCTTATTAAATTGTAAAGATTTCCTATTCTGAAAAAAGTTTAAAAAATTTAATCTAAAAAGTTATTTTAAAGTTTTTGTTAAAAAAAAATCAGATTTTCTCATTATTCAGACCTGTATTACAAAGAAGGAGTTGCAAAAAATGAGTTGTGGTGTGAGGAGAAATACAAGCTGAAACAGAGGGAATATTCAGACCTGTAATAATACAAAGAGGGGGTTGCAAAAATGAGTTGTAGTGTGAGGAGAAATACAAACTGAAATAGAGAGAAGGAGAGTTTTAAAATATAATCTTAAAAACATAAGATACAAGTTCGAACAGCATTTCATCCAAGGCATGAAAATTGTTAAACAAAATGTTTTTACTATAGGCTTTAAAAATAAAGGTACAAGATTCAATTTGAAATTTATTTATCTTCAAAGTGCACTTTTATAAATTTTAATTTAAATTGAATCCAAAAATTACCTTGGGTTTATTTTATGTAATGTACATTTTGTTGCAATTTAAAAACATTATCTTTCATCTAGCAATTAATGATATAGATATAAAATTTTCAATTATTTTTTTTTAAATTGCAACAGAATGTACATTACATAAAATAAATCCAAGTTAATTTTTTCATTCAATTTAGATTAAATTTTTATACCTTACTTTGAAAAATTATATAAAAGTGCACTTTGAAGATAAATAAATTTCAAATTGAATCTTGTACCTTTATTTTTAAAGGCTATAGTAAAAACATTTTGTTTAACAATTTTCATGGCTTGGATGAAATGCTTTTCTAACTTGTGTATATATATATATATATATATATATATATATATATATATATATATATATATATATATATATATGTGTGTGTGTGTGTGTGTGTGCGTGCGTGCGTGTGTGTTAGGGACATTCTTATTTTTATTCTGCCAAAATGGATTGCAAATTGGATTGTTATGATGACTAAACTTATGCATTCATTACCTGAAAGTTTCATCTCTCTATATATTAATGGTGTGAGACTCTAAGAAAGCAACCTCTGTTATAGACGTGTATCAGAAGCAGAGATGTGTCATTGAACTCCTCCATGTAGAAAAAATTGGATCGATCAACGTTCATCGGCACCTGTTGAATATTTGCAGTTGATGTCATCACAGTTAGATGGGTTTGTCAATTTCAGAGTGGTGGCAGAGATGTGAGTGATTCGTACGCTCCAAACTTTTATGACTGACTGAGAAATCAAAAGAACCTGACAAAAGTGCATTCAATATGGTGGAGACTATGTAGAAAAATAAATTCTGGGATACAAAAGGTTGCTCGTTTTAATGGTACCACTCACATCTTCGTGTCTCTCTCTCTCTCTCTCTCTCTCTCTATATATATATATATATATATATATATATATATATATATATATATATATATATATACACTAGCAGGCTACCCGGCGTTGCCTAGTAATAAAATATGCATCAATATTATATTTTAATTAATGCAGATTTACTATTTATTATTATAGAGCCATTTCTCTATTTATTATCATCTAATATATAATGATTTCAAAAGTGATACAAAAAAAATGATTCGATTACCATCAACTTGAACGTTTTCCGCTCCAGTTTATTCATTATTTATCTTTCCAGCATTGTTCCTGAGCAACAAACAAATAGATACAAAAGGTTTAAAATTAAGCGACTTTAAGTTATGAGTATTTCATTTTACGCGTGTGCAAAAGTAACAGCAGGAGTAAAGTTTTATTCGATTTACCCTGCCAAGGTCAACTGTTTTGTTTTCAATTTTGACCCTTTAGCAGCAATTTTTGCAAACTAAGAACAAAATTGAAAGTGTGCCACAGCTCCAAATACACTATATATCAAATTCCAATTCTGTAGCCCAAATATTCAGAGAGGAGTTTGGTAGAGACACATACTGACAAGGTCACTTTTATATATATATATATATATATATATATATATATATATATATATATATATATATATATATATATAGTAAAACTGGTAATTAGTAAAAACCTTCTGGTTTTATGTAAGGCCTGACGAGGCTGTTGGATCGTAAACATGGTCCAACATCCGAAACATATGTAACCAAATAGATAAAACGCTAATAAAAAAATAAAACATATATATAAATATATATATATATATATATACATATATATATATAAATATAATATATATATAATATAAATATATATATATACATGCATATATATATATATATATATATATATATATATATATATATATATTCATGTGGTAGATCGTTTTTATCTTAAATTTTACACTATTATGCAAAATGTAGAAACTCTGCATAAATAATATAATTTAGCGTAATAGTGAAATGAAATCAATCATTTAATAAGAAAGCATAAAAAAATGAATAAATAATTAATTAACGTTAATTTTTCAAAGGAATATGCAATTAATTAACCTTTATGTAGTCGCTAGCATATCCATGGCTGAGTATATTATGTTCGTTTTAATAAGTAAGCTTTTAATATCAATGTCAGAGTAAAGAAAAAACTCAACATTATATATATATATATATATATATATATATATATATATATATATATATATATATATAACAATACATATGCCTCTCCCATCTATATAAAACACAATACATCCAGCACTCCAGCCAGCAGTCATGTGAGATAGATCAGGGGTAGAGGTTTAGGCTTCTAACGATGGGGTCCTGATTTTGAATCTCACTAGATTCAGCCATTCTGATGAGTCATAGACAATGAATCACGATCCCTAGGAGTTCAAAGAAATGGTCAAGAGATCCGGATAAATCTTGACCGTTTCGCAGGAAGACATAACAATACTAAGAGAAAAAAAAAATAATAAAAAGAGAATTAAAAACACTAGCTCATATAGGTATTAAACTGCCGGCGGGCAGCAGACAGACAAATCAACACTTGTTAAAGATAAAATCTAGATATACTTTTACCTCAAAATTTAACTCCTTAACCCCTAACCCTACCTAGTTCATTCCCTAACCACAACATAAAAAATGAATGAGTGAATAAATAAAAATAAAATGAATAAATAAATAAAATAAATAAATAAAAATGAAATAAATAAATAAATCCACACCCAATCAACCTTGTTCTCAGCACAGCTGAACTTCACTTCCTAACCTTTTTTTTTGTTACAAAAAGCCTTCCGTTGCTGGAAGTTGATTTTCGTATTTCATTATGAATGCTGCTTTTGAATATAAGCGTTGTTGCCTGAGGAGGACTGCGCAAGCCTTTTCTAGTCTCACACAAAAACATGCGTTCACATCTAAAGCTATATTACTTGTCATATACATACGCGTACACACGTACACATATTAACGTTCGCGTACATACACTCACATTCACGTGTATATACACACACGCTAACGTACGCACGCAAGGACGACGTCACTTCCCTTTCAAAGGAAATCCACACATGCGCAAAAGACCACCGGAAACAAGTATAAAAGCAAGAGCAATAAGCAGCATCTTCCTTTTCCATCTCGCCTTCCGAGGTGAGTGGTCGGCGCACTAGCCACCGCCTTTACGGCAGGCACGTGCACATGTGTGCCTCACGCCACTTGCTACTATGTGGGACAAAAAGCCAACAGACATTACATACACTTTATACGTTTTCTCCCTCCATGAACTGGATTGACATTCTCACTCTTTCTCTCTCTATCTACTACTTGTGCCAGAGAACACCACCGCGTAGCTGACGGCTAACATGGCGCACAGTTTAACTGATGTCAACCCTCTATCTTTTTCTTTGTCTACATGATGGACTATCATTCCTATTTTCCACTACATCACTCACTTCTCTTCCAATGTGTGGACAAACGATAGTGACCCGAACGTGAGATGAACACGCATTTCCTTTTTCCTTCTATACTACCAATCCCACAACAAATGATGGTTACACCCGCACGGACATGAACACGTGTTATATCTAAAACATTCATTCTTTCAACAATAAATAAACGATGTTTATCTTATCCATCAATTGAGTTTTTGTTTCCTTCAATTCCATTCGTTTCATTATTTTCTTTTGTAACGGCATTAGGATTTATATATCCTAGTCCTCTACAGGACTCTAGTTATTAAATACTAGAAGACCGAAACATGCTCATAACTGTGTAGCAACAAATTACTACTTATGTAAAAACAAATTGAAAGTGTAACTTGCTCTACTTCCGTATTGAGCACTCTTGTATTAACCTCGTTATATTTCACTGGTTACCTTACCTTTAAAAAATAGCAACCTCAAATTATATATATATATATATATATATATATATAGTTATCCAAAGGCTTACTGTTTTTGTATTGCAGCTCTTCAATGAGGTTAGACAAGCAACTACCCCAGGCTGAGATCGAAGCTTGACCCTCTAGATGACAGTCCACGCTTATAATTGTGGTACACCATTTAGATACTGCTAAAGTAGGTGAAATCATAATGACAAACATTGTCAAACACCGAAAGCTCCATTTGTTTACACAGATAGCATTGCATTATGACATACAGGTGGGCAAATACATAAAAGACGAGGCTAACAAGCTAGAAATTTTTCTGTGGAATAAACTTGAAAGGATTGCACTCATTATTGATGTAATCATTCCAAATGAATATGGCCTTAAATAGAGATGAACGAAAAAAGATCACAAAATATCAAACCTCAAAAATGATTTAAAAATGATATGATCTCTGAAAGATGGAAACATTATATCCATTGCTATAGGAGCAACTAGACTAATAAAAAACAAATTGTAAAACAATCTCTGGAAAACCAAGCTGTAATGAAATACAGATAGCAGCCATAAAAGAGACAACGCCTATTCTTAAAAGAGTCTTCGGGCATAAATTCAAATCGTAATTAAATCAAGTATTAGCTCCAAGAGGGAGACCCTTGATCTCTTCAAACTAACTGAAGTAAAAAAAAAAAAAAAAAAAAAAGAAAACAGAGGTTTGTCTGGACAAACTGGCATGAGCATACTTCTAAACATAGTATTGGCAACTCAAATAAGACCTCTAAGATTAAAAATTAGTACAAACCTGATTTTGTACAGTATGCAGTGTTTGCGTCAGGCAAGAAGAATAAACAAATTTGAGAGAGAAATTTGAATGCCTACAGACAAGTGATGTTGGTTATAGTAACAGCACTAAGCTGGATATTCCACCAGACTTGATGAATTCTCATCCTGGAATCCAGTAAGACAAAGAGACTATAAGAAAGGTTTATTTATAATATATATAACTGGTCAATTGAGGGGAGGAAAATTAATATTCTGAAATTTTTTACTAACTCAGTGTTTGAGAGGTAAAAGAGATTGAATAGAATATTCGAATATCTATGTATCTCATAGAGAGATCAAGTGTAAGCCTGAGAACTTCAACTGAAGTGAAATGAAACAAAAGAAAAAAAAAAGATTGTAAAAATAAATAAAAAATATGACATACTAGCACTTCCGCCCAGCTTTGCTAGCGCCCTATGTACTGTCCATAACTCTATCTGCATATGTATTTATAAAGTTTTACTCATGTCCAGGTAACCTACATCTAAAATTTCAAGTATTTAGACCAAAAATTGGCGGAAGACTTTCGTAGAGTCTGCAAAGGTCAACTCTTTCAACTTTGCCCTCTTGGCAGCCAAATTTTCACTCAAAAACTGATTAAAAAGCTTGTTGCATGTCTGAATACCTTTTATGTAAAATTTCAAATGTTTAGACCCGAAATTTGCTGAATAGTTTGTTAGAGACCGCAAAGATCAAATCTTTTGAACTTTGACTCCTTGGCAGCCAAATTTTCGACCAAAACCCGATTAAAAAGCTTGCCCTATGTCTGAATACGCTTTCTGTAAATTTTCAAATTTTTTTTTGTAGACCAAAAATTGGCCGAGTAATTTGATAGAGACCGCAGAGGTCGATTTTTTTTTTAACTTTGGCCCCAATTTCGACCCCTAACCATTTATTGTTTTGGGCTCAGATCAAGTTAAAATGTTTGATCCATGTCCAACTAACCTACATCTAAAATTTCAAGTGTTTAGACCCAAAATTGGCAAACGAGTTTGGTTTGGTTTGGTAGAGTTTTCAAAGGTCAAAACGTTGAACTTTGACCTGTTGACAGCCAAATTTCTGGTCGAAAACCGATTAAAAATATTTTTCCAAATTTCAATACCCCTTATGTCAAATTTCGAGTCTGTAGACTAAAAATTGACAGAGTAGTAGTTTGGTAGGGAAATGCACACACACACACACACACACACACACACACACACACACACACACACACATACACACAATTTCACTTTTATAGATATATAGATTCAGTTTTGAGAATATCAGATCCAACAGAAATTCAACATCAACAAAAGTTGCTGTGTATGATCGTTACTTATATATCATCAGCCGACATCAGGATGCTTGGATAACAGCATAATCGTTGCTGGATAGATATGTAAGAATTGTGAAAAGCGTAGATGACGACTGGAATAAAACATCTTCGTTTCGCAACCCTGCTGCACAAGAAACCTCCTCGATGTTACCAATAAAGAATATGATTCATGTTTAGCCACCACCTCCGTAACCTCGAATCTCCTGACACCCACTCGTA